>NC_056747.1:332828949-332856449 GCF_019279795.1 Protopterus annectens
GATGATATACTTATAATTTGGAAGGCTGATTGAGAACAGTTGAGTAACTTTATGACTTGCATTAAATCCACTACAATGTTTTTAGAATTCACTCACCAGTTCTCCAACACTGAGATCAACCATCTGGATATATTACTTATCAAAAATATTACTTAAAGATTTTGAAGTGTGCAAATTTAAATCTACTTTCTACAGCAAACCTACTTTTTCAAATTGCTATTAACATTTTTTCAGTAATCATCTCTTTGAACAGAAGAAAAGTTTGGTTAAGGGTGAGATGGTTCGAATTTCAAGAATTACTTCTGATGATTCTGACTCTGATAAGGAGATGGAGACATTTCTGAATATGTTTTAGTAAGGGATTACCCATTACACATACTCATCAGGACAACTATTTAAATCTACCTTGCCTATTCTGTAAGGTAGATTTAAACCATCCTAGGGATGGGTTTAATTTATAATTACAGTAATGAAGCAGTCAAAGAAATGACACACTGTTATGAAAACAGCCTATGCATTAAGTATAACAAGAACAGTCACCATATATTAGTAAGTAAAAATTGGATTATTATTTACCATGACAACTTTTTGAAAGGAAATCTGGGTACCAGACCACATTTTATTTATTAGAGGTACGCTAATATAAAAGAAAAACCCAGCCACTGGGGATGCACAAGCCAGTGCATTTCTTTGTGCCGGTCCCAAACCCGGATAAATGGGGAGTGTTGTGTCAGGAAGGGCATCCGGCGTAAAACTTCGCCAAATCATTTCATGCAATCACCAGTAAATATTTCCATACCAGATCGGTCGAGGCCCGGGTTAACAACAACCGCCACCAGTACTGTTAGCCAACAGGGTGCTGGCAGAAATTGGGCTACTGTTGGCCGAAGGAGGAGAAGAGGCAGAAGACATGGCCGAAGGCAGGAAGAGAGGAGAAAGGCTAGGACTGTGGTAGTGAGGGTTGGAACTTTGAATGTTGGCAGTATGACTGGTACAGGAAGAGAGCTGTCTGATATGATGGACAGAAGGAAGGTGGATATATTGTGTGTGCAAGAGACCAGATGGAAGGGGAGTAAGGCTAGGTGTATCGGAGGTGGGTTCAAATTGTTTTATCATGGTGTGGATGGGAGGAGAAATGGTGTAGGAGTTATTCTGAAGGAACAGTATGTGAAGAGTGTTTTGGAGGTGAAAAGGGTGTCGGATAGAGTGATGTTTATGAAGCTGGAAATGGATGGTGTAATGATGAATGTTGTTAGTGCATATGCTCCACAAGTTGGGTGTGCAATGGATGAGAAAGAAAGATTTTGGAGTGAATTGGATGAAGTGGTGATGACTGTAGCTAAGGGTGAAAGAGTGGTGATTGGAGCAGATTTCAATGGGCATGTTGGTGAAGGGAACAGAGGGGATGAGGAAGTGATGAGTAGGTATGATGTTAAACAAAGGAATGCAGAAGGTCAGATGATAGTGGATTTTGCTAAAAGGATGGACATGGCTGTGGTGAATACGTATTTTAACAAGAGGGAGGAGCATAGGGTGGCACACAAGAGTGGAGGAAGATGCACACAGGTGGATTATATCTTATGTAGGAGGGCCAGTTTGAAGGAGATTGGTGACTGTAAAGTGGTGACCGGAGAAAGTGTAGTTAGGTAGCATAGGATGGTGGTTTGTAGGATGACGTTGATGATCAAGAAGAGGAGGAGGAGTGTGAGGGCAGCACCAAGGATCAAATGGTGGAAATTGAAAAATGGTAATTGTGAGGTAGAGTTCAGGGATGAGTTAAGACAGGCACTAGGTGGCAGTGAAGACTTACCAAATAACTGGGTAACTACAGCAGAGCTAGTAAGGGAGATGGCTAGAAAGGTGCTTGGTATCACATCGGGACAGAGGAAGGATGACAAGGAGACATGGTGGTGGAATGAGGAAGTACAGGAGAGTATACAGGCAAAGAGGTTGGCAAAGAAGAAGTGGGATTGTCAGAGAGATGAAGAAAGTAGACAGGAGTATAAGGAGATGAGATGCATGGCAAGGAGAGAGGTGGCGAAGACTAAGGATAAGGCATATAAAGAGTGTCCAACCTTTCATACAACTAAGGAGGGAGAAAAGGACCTGTACCGATTGGCTAGACAGAGGGACCGAGCTAGGAAAGATGTGCAGCAGGTAAAGGTGATAAAGGATAATGAGGGAAACATACTCACAAGCAAGAAGAGTGTGTTGAGGAGATGGAAAGAGTACTTTGAGGGGTTGATTAATGAAGAGAATGAGAGGGAGAGAAGGATGGATGATGTAGGGATAGTGAATCATGAAGTACAATGGATTAGCAAGGAGGAAGTAAGGACAGCTATGAAGAGAATGAAGAATGGAAAGGCTGTTGGCCCAGATGACATACCTATGGAAGCATGGAGGTGTTTAGGTGAAATGGCAGCAGCGTTTTTAACGAGATTGTTTAATGAAATCTTAGAAAGTGAGAGGATGCCTGAGGAATGGAGAAAAAGTGTTTTGGTACTGATTTTTAAGAATAAGGGTGATGTGCAGAGCTGTAGTAACTACAGAGGGATTAAACTGATCAGTCACAGCATGAAGTTATGGGAAAGAGTAGTGGAAGCTAGGTTAAGAAGGGACATGATGATTAGTGAACAGCAGTATGGTTTCATGCCGGGAAAGAGCACTACAGATGCGATGTTTACTCTGACAGTGTTGATGGAGAAGTACAGAGAATGTCAGAAGGAGTTGCATTGTGCTTTTGTAGACTTAGAGAAAGCATATGACAGGGTGTCTAGAGAGGAGTTGTGGTACTGTATGAGGACGTCAGGGGTGTCACAGAAGTATGCAAGAGTGGTACAGGATATGTACGAGGGTAGTGTGACAGCAGTGAGATCTGCGGTGGGAGTGACGGATGCATTTAAGGTGGAGGTGGGGTTACATCAAGGATCAGCTCTGAGCCCTTTCTTATTTGCAATGGTGATGGACAGGTTGACAGACGAGATCAGACAGGAGTCCCCATGGACTAGGATGTTTGCAGATGACATTGTGATCTGTAGTGAGAGTAGGGAACAGGTGGAGGACACCCTGAAGAGATGGAGATATGCTCTAGAAAGAAGAGGAATGAAGGTCAGCAGGACTAAGACAGAATATGTGTTTGTGAATGAGAGGGAGGATAGAGGAATGGTGAGGATGCAAGGAGTAGAGGTGGCGAAGGTGGATGAGTTTAAATACTTGGGGTCAGTAGTTCAGAGTAATGGTGAGTGTGGAAGAGAGGTGAAGAAGAGAGTACAGGCAGGATGGAGTGGGTGGAGAAGAGTGTCGGGAGTGATTTGTGACAGACTAGTACCTGTAAGAATGAAAGGGAAGGTCTGCAAGAGGGTAGTGAGACCAGCTATGTTATGTGGTTGGAGACAGTGGCATTGACAAAAAGGCAGGAGTTTGCGCTGGATATGGCAGAGTTAAAGATGTTAAGATTTGCACTAGGTGTGACGAGGGTGGACAGGATTAGGAATAAGTATATTAGAGGGTCAGCCCAGGTTGGAAGCTTTGGAGACAAAGCCAGAGAGGCAAGATTACGTTGGTTTGGACATGAGCTGAGGAGGGATGGTGTATATTGGGAAAAAGATGCCAAGGATGAAGCTACCAGGTAACAGGAAAAGAGGAAGGCCTAAGATAAGGTTTATGGATGTGGTGAGAGAGGACATGCAGGTGGTTGATGTGACACAGCAAGATGCAGAGGACAGGAAGTAATGGAAACAGGTGATCCGCTGTGACGACCCCTAACGGGAACAGCTGAAAGAAGATGATGATGACGCTAATATAAAAGAAAAATTAGAGAAAGATAATAATCTTTGTACCAGTTAAACTACTAAGAAATTAATAAGTGGCACTAACAAATGTGGGACGTGGGGAATGCAAGTACGTGTAGGACGTGAACTGTTTTTATCTAGTATTAAATGTATGTTTACATTCATTTCATACAGTAATTGTAACAGTAGAGGTGTAGTGTATTTATCTGTGATTCTTGCTTTTGTTTCTGTGCAGGTAACACTGAACGAAAATTAAAGACAAGAATACAAGAACACTACTATGATATAAAAACAAAAACTCTGCAATGCCCTGTTTAAGCACGAGTTAGAATTGCCACTAATAATACATTCTTTTTCATGGTTTTAGAGCAGGTTATACAAAACTCAAAGGGTGGCCCTTGGAAATACACCCACAAATGCTGTGAATTGTTGTGGCAGCATAGACTAAATGCAAATGTATACCCAGGCTTAAACAGGGCAATGCAAACTTTCTTTGTTTTTATATCATAGTAGTGTAGTGTATTTATCTGTGATTCTTGATTTTGTTTCTATAGGAGGACAAGAATACAAGAACACTACTATGATATAAAAACAAAAACTTTGCAACTCCCTGTTTAAATATGAGTTAGAATTGCCCCTAATACATTCTTTTTCACGGTTTCAGAGCAAGTTATACAAAACCCGAGGGGTGGCCCTTGGGAATACACCCTTGAATACTGCGAATTGTTGTGGCAGTTAAGACTAAATGTAAATGAATACAGAGGCTTAAATGACTCTGTCTTATGACTGTTTCTTTAAACAGCATCTTAAAATTATGTGCTGCTGATGTTTGATTTTTAATGGCCATGTTTTTCCATTTTTACTATACATTTTTATCACACCTTTATTTATTGATTTTACATATTTTGTTTACCTTGGATTTTAGAAGATTTAAAAAAAAAAAAAAAAAACACTGCAATAGTTTTATTTAACAATGTGGCAATTTAGATACGGATTTATTTATTAAACATTTCTTCTTCTTCTTTTGGCTTTTCCCAGTTAGGGGTCACCACAGCGGATCACCTGTTTCCATTTCTTCCTGTCCTCTGCATCTTGCTCTGTCACACCAACCACCTGCATGTCCAATAGTCATTAACTGAAGGCTGAAAGTAACTGGGTGGATTTGATCACATGATTTTAATTTATTTTGTATTTAAATATACTACATATACTATTTTTCGGTTCTGATGAAGGCTTATGGGACGAAAACGCTTAACTGTCTTTATTAAAGTACCTATATTACTTTATTAATTGGCTTGTGGTGTGGATTTGTTGGTCAGCCTATATTTACTTGAATTTAGACAGAATTAAATGATGGGGTAAAAAGAATAGGATCCTTTATTTTTGGGAAGAACTAAGGGAGGACAAACAGGTAATGAGCTGGGAACAAGTAAGGGAAGTTTCAAATTGCAGGGACAGGATCTCATTAAATGTATGGCAGTAGTCACCGTATCCAAGAAATATAACAAGAATTGATCAAATCATCATTAGCAAAGTCCACTTTAATATAGATCCTGACAGAATCTAAGACATAATATACAAGTACAAGGGGAATAGTGGGCAAGTTATACAAAGCATTACCAGCTGACTTCTGGACAGAGAAATGGAGTCAGAAAAAAGTTGGCAGGGAAAGTTATTGCTGGATCTCACAAAAGAAAAAAAATCAAGAGGTTACTGTAATGCTTCCAATAGCAACAATTCCAGGAAGTTTAGAATTTTCAGATGGAAGCATTTATACAAATACATTTATATACCAGTCAAACTGAACAGAATATTCACAGAAATATTGCAAACTTGCTGGAGGTGTGGGAAAAATCAAATAGGGGACTGGAAACATGTACTTTGGTGATGTAGGAAGTTAAGAGAAGTACAAAAAACATATTTGAATGTTATGTATAGTGGTGGAAGAGGAGTGAATTGACAGTGGGCCATTTTTTACTAAATTAGATTGCAAGGGAGAGTGCCAATAAATAATAATGTTAGTCTTTTTGGCTTTTCCCAGTTAGGGGTCGCCACAGCAGAACTCCGGTCCGCTAATGACCGGCAGTAGATTTTTATGGTGCCGAGATGCCAGCCCGACACCCAACCTTCAGAGAAGGCATGCCCATTCACGCATGCCTTTCGGAGGACACTCGACCGCGGGGAGGACATGCAGACTCCAAACAGAAGGCACTCCAGCCGAGAATCGAACAGGAGAACCTCTTTTAATATTAATAAACTTGCCACTGATTTTATTAGCTAAGAAAGGGATAACTAGAAACTAGAAATCTGTTAAGGAGCCCACAATACAAGACATTATTAAAATGATGAGTGATTTGAAAGACCATGAAAAGAAAATATTGAGATGAAGCCATAGTAAATTGCAGGTGATGAAATGTGAGTATTGGAGAGAATTAAACAGGAATGGGAGAGTATAAATAAGGTAATGTAAAATGGTGTGATTGAACCAGTGTTATTCCACATAGACAGATGGTAAGGAATGAGGTGGGGGGTGACTCTGTAGTATACGTCACTGATCATCGTCAGTTCTGGTAATGGGTTGGCCCTAGCTGGTAATGTAAATTTGTAAAATTTTAAAGTAGTATTAAAGTAGTAGTAACTAAGTCATGGATCGATCACCAGAACATGCAAGCATGCCATGCATGAGGAATGTGATTTGTATATCTGACTCATGGAAAATAATAAAGTATGAAGCACTTTAAAAAAAAGTTCCAGAGGCTTGCCTAGGTTGTGGATGGCAACTGCTCTCTCTTTCTCTCAAGTATTCCTAAAATTCAAGTACAAAACCAAAAAACAGAAAAAAAAATGTTTTTGGCTTGCAACTGTAGCGGTCATTGCAAGCCAGTAAATTTCCCAGATAACATGGGACTATTAATATTTTTTAATAGAAGGTTAAAAAGTTATTCTAAATTCAAGGGGTTTTAATGTGCATTGACTTTATTATGACATTCACAATGTATTTGTTTAGTACACTTCTCTGTAACAATGTTAGTAGTACAGTCAGCTGACTAGATGTACATATAAAACATGTCTTTTGTAATTCTGTTTACTCTGATGTTCTTTTTTTTTTTTATATACTGGGGATGAAAGTGCTAAGCAAAGTATTCCTAAAATTTATAATAAGTGGAGTGGTGGCAAATGGACAGGTACAGACAATAAAACAACAGTCCAAATCACAATAATAAAGGGCGTTTTCTATTGACATATGTAAATAGATGGAGAAAGCTGCAAATGACGATTGCTAGCACCCTCAGGGGAAACCAACTTTGAAAGGATAGCATTTTTAAGGCAGGTGACCTCTCGCTGGTTCAAAACTGCAAGCCTCCTACGAAAATTTATAACAGAAGAGTCTCATAAGCTTATCACTGCCCCTGCCATTTTAGGAGTACAAGTTCCCTAACTGTGCAGCTTTATGTGGGTGAATCACATTCTAAGGTGCATGAAGATATCAGCAGTATCTCGCACTCTTTCCCCTCATAATCAGTTTCACTGATCATATCAAAAATGCCTGCCATATGGAAGAATGCCATGACAGTCACTGCATCCCAGGAAGTTAAACCATGACAAGCACCAACCAAGTCACTCTGCAAACACTACTTACCAGTGGTAGAACACTTCAGACTCTCCCAAAAGCACTACAAAGTATACTGAACCAAAGCATTCCAAGAAGCATTACCTACTCACAGACACATCTCAAACATGAACGGATGTCAAAATAAGGACAGGTTCACAGGTTGGTACTAGGCTATCGGCCCTAGGGCCTATACAAGCCTTGCCATAACAATTCCCTGGATATTTCTTCCCACAATATTTACTTCCCTGGACCCCTGTCTAGCAAGGAGACTGACATGATCCCCGGGGAAAATTTCCCATCTTCCATCCAATCGTCAAGGTTCCTTTTGAAGGAGGTCAAGGAGGCGCTCTCTGCTTGACATGTATGGGCAGTCTCTGGGTCAAGAACCTATCCCTCCAGCATGTTTTGTTCATTGAGATGACAAGGTTTAGATCCCTGGAGCATGTGGCTCTGAGGGATTGGGATTTCTTTAAGTGGAGCATGTCCAACAGCTCAGGGTTTGACATGGCCTTGTATGTTAAGCAGAGATCGCCTCTGAGTAGACGATATGCCACATATATATATAGCTGGAGATTTTTAGACGGTCAGCATAGGGCATCTGCTTTAGGCCTGTGATTCTTTTAGTGAGGTATTTCTGTGGCCTTTTCAGCTGTTGCAGATGTCTTGTGAGGTACATACCAAATGGGGCATTGTACTCTATAAGGAGTCTAAAGAGGGATGAGTACAGTGGGACAATGACCCAAGATTTATTTTTTCCAGCCAAAATAAAATATACAAGCCGGTTGACCACTGACTTTCATTAAAAAATACAATTGCACTGGTATACTGAATAATGTAACCAAATAGGTTTGCAATTGCATGTTCAAAGAAAATGCATGTAAATGCTTCAGACACAGCAATACGTAGATATCAAGCATATGTAAGGCTTACAGGTAAGAAATGGCTTCTTGTGAAAATAGTACTAGGAGAAGCAAGCTGAAGAATACTTAGATGTTACATACTGTTTAAATTATATTGTAAAACTTTACAAATATTCCTGTGTAAACAAATTAATGGATTTCTCACGGAGATGTTTTAGGACTGTAACCAACTTTCTTATTCATGTGTTACTATAACCATTGTGGAGGTGATTTCACACAGTCCCAAGCTTCCAAAATAGTTTAATTCAAAACTTTCCTGCAACATAAATAATGCTGCCCTTTTCCCACTGCTGAGTAACAGTGGAGTTTGTATGTGCAGGAAAGGGGGAATGACAAGAGCAGAGTACTTTTTCACTTTGCAAAAATAAGACTAGTTTTTGTGTCCACAAAATGTGTTTTTCAGCATGATCTTTTAGAGGTTTGGGACTCACAGAAATAACCTTTGATAAGTCAACATGATCCAGGTACAGCAGGCAGATGTACTTATTATCTAGGGAATCTAGCTTGACCTACTTCTTACATACCTACCCTTATGGTGACAACACAATTGAAGATGGCCTAAAAGGTAAGAATACATTTTAAAACAGTAGCATAAATTTAACTGAAAAATATATCCCTGTGTATCAAGAGTCTGGCTTACTCCTCTTCTTGCATCAGAATTGCATTATTTAAATGCATCTGCAATTTTATTTTTCCACTTTGATCTACAAAAAATGTAAGCATCACTGTAGATAGCTTAAATAAGCCAGGCGTCATCCCATCAGAAAAGGGCCCATCTTCAGCTAAGCATGTCAACATACAAACTAGCTCAGGAAAAAAAAAAAAAACAGTCAACTTGTCATCTGTCTCTTCTTAAACATGTCATAGGTTCATAGGTTTATACTAGGCTATCTGCCCTAAGGCATTTATAAGCCTAGCCCAAATTTTTGTGGCTTACGCCACCCCTTATATGAAAAAATACTGTGCCCATTAGTTTGTTGTGCCTCTGTCCAGCAGCGACACAGAGATGATTCCCGGGATAAACCTACGATCTCCCATCCACAGGTCAAGATTTCTCTTGAACAGAGCCAGCAAGGTGCTCTGCCTCACATGGACCAGGATCAAAACTATTCAACACAATCTCACATCAATTACTCTGAAGATTAGCCAGCTTAGACATACAGAAAGAAACAATATGCTGGTTTAACAGCTACTTAAATGAAAAAGTCTCAATGTTTACATTGATAAAATGCATACTCCTCTTACGTAGCCATAAAAGTGGATGACACACATGGATCCATACTTCTTCAACATATTCATCAATGATGTGTATAAAAGACTAACCGATGTATCATTCGTACAACATGCTGATAATTCAGTGGGAAGTCCAGTCAAGACATTAACTCAACTGCAGACAATCGCACAGAACTCCACACAAGATATATCTGAAATTGGTTCATCTCCAGATATAATAGAAGTCCTAAAAGTGCCTTCAAAAGCTAAAAATACTGCATTAGTGGGCCATGGCAATGTCCCTGAATGCTCTTAAATAGCATTTTGTACCAAGATAATGGAGAAAAGCGACAGTTATTCCCTACATAAGGGAGGTCCTTCCACAGACCCAGGCAATCACAGACCTGTAAGTTTAACCAACCTAATATGCAAAGCCATGAAAAGACTCATCACCAGGACATAGGGAACCTCCAAACACTGGACCTGTCTCAGTTTGGTTTCGGCAAGGGCAGGTCATGCTTGCTCAACCTAGTGGATATTTTGAAAAGGTCACAAAAGGAATGGATGAAGGCAAAATGGTACACACTGCATACCTAGACCTGGTCAAAGCTTTTGACATAACGCCTAACTCAGGCATAGTAGAAAAACTAAAAAAACTGGGAATAATCACCTATGTCACCGACTGTACTTCCAACTGCCTCACAGACAGGATACAGATAATCAAAATAAGGAAAGCTACCTCCACAAATATCCCAGTTATTCTCATTAGGGGGTAATGTAAAATTATCAACCATGGAATGAGTAAGGCTAATCTATAAATTAAATGGGAGAGTTTAATTCAAGCACAAAAAGGGAAACTGGCTAGGCTTAAAATGGCCCGCAAGGGCAGATAGCCTAGTACTAACCTCTAAACAACATAACCTCTAAACATAGAAACGTGATTAACAGAATTAAATGTATTACTAAATACAACTCTCCCCTCAAAGTACAAAACTCAAAATTGAACTCGAAACTAAATCACAAAAAAATCTATCAAAAAAGAAGGATCTCAAACTATACGTCTGGGTGTCGTCTTTGACCAGCATCTAAAGTTTAACCATTATACACGCTAAGATATATCTAAAATTAACAAAAAGCTTGGAATACTATACATATCTGCACCATACCTAAAAGACGATGCTATGATAACAGCTTGCACTCTTCTACTTGTCTTCTTTATACCTCAGCTTTAATCAGCTTAATGCCCCCCCCCACCCCCACAACAACTCATCTTTGTATGCCACAGAAAACGTTAAAACAAAATAACTAAATTAAGCAAATCTCTCAAGCAGGTCCCATCAGTATGTTGCACGTAACATACCTTGGTCATAACTGCAAAACAATCTAATTTTCATTCATTGTAACTCGCAACATACATACAAATCAACTGAAAAACACAGCAGTACCAGGCAAAGGTGCAAAGACAAAACCAAGAAGCAAAAAGCACCAAATGATGCACCAGGAGGACTCCAATAAGTATTTTTTAGTGTAGTCAAAGTTTAATATTTCGCTATTCATCTAACAGACTTCTTCAGAAACCAAACATAAAAACTTAGTCAATTGAACATTTAAATACAAACAATTACCAGCCATACAAACCAAATTAATGTCCTGCAATAACAATCTTAGTTCAAAGATACAACCCTACTGGGAGATAAAAATTCATAAATCAACATCAACTACTCAGAACTAAATCAAATCCTTTTGTAGAGTCACTGTATTTGGTACATGTACATCAGTGAAGCATATAATCCCTCTGGAAATCAGATCTCAATCCAGTAGTAAATAGTTTCTAATAAAAGTGAAAAATCATTTAAGATCATTGTGGATTTTTTTAACTACCCTCTGTAGAAATTTTAACAAAATTATGCCCACATTTTATTAAATGCAAGATGTTTCCTTTCCTTCTGCTACTCTCCTATTATTAGTGGACAACTCCTTTCTGTATTCAAACCTACTCCTCCAAAGTACTAACACCCTTTAATTTTTTTACTATAAACCAATAATATGATGAAAACTACAGAAGTGTTAGAAATTGATAAAAGTATGAAAATAAAGTATAAATGGATTGCACATATACACATTTAAATCTTTACATAAGAACATTTTATCTGATAACTCTATATACAGGTTTGCATGTTAGCATAATATGTGATACCCCCCCCCCCCCCATGGGCCAGTATCAAGAAGCCTGAATCCTCACCACCGATATTGGGGAGGGATGTTTACCTGAAACAAAAATAGATACATACAGTATTTCCAGATGCAGCTCTCTGCACCAAGCACAAAGAACACACAGGGAGCACACTCAGTTCGGGAGCTGGGTTTCCCCTCTCTCTCTCCAAGCCCCCAATAAGACTCCCCACTGGCACAGCTGTAGAGCTGAGTCCTTGGCAGAGTGTCCAAGACAAGTCATCCACCACTTTCTCTGTGAAACCAGTGCTCTGCTGTCCCTGCTCCAAGTAGGTCACACACACACACACACACACACACGATTTGCGCACACACACGATTTGCGCACACACACGATTTGCGCACACACACACACCTGGGAAAGGCCAGCACAGATTTAGTTGCTCTGCTACCCTTTGCCCAGACTATAAGGTAGTTACTGCCACCAGATATTCAAAAGCCAGCTACTCTAAGGATCTTACAAGGATACCCAATTTCACTATTATTATTTATTTAACATTTGTTTACTGGGAAAGTCAGACTTGAAACGAAACCAATTTTCAGTGGAGGACCGGGGAGAAACACTCCAGATGCATGTTTTTGTAATGTGGGAGGAAACCGGAGCACCCAGAGGAAACCCACATAGACGCAGGGAGGACATGTAGACTCCACAGAGATGGCACCCCAGCCGAGAATTGAACCAGAGAACCTCTTGCTGTGAGGCAACAATGCAACCACTGCACCACTGTGCTGTCCACCAAGTGAAATTAATATTAATACAAACGGTAATGTTTCAGGAGCGGCCACAGTGTCACCAAATAAGTATAAGTGCTCTCAAAGGTTAAAATATTCTGTAAAAGGCCAACCACAATGAAAGGTTTAAATATATTTAATAATAATTAATAAAAGAACATGAAAATACTAAATATCTATTTACAATAAACACCAGAGTTTTAAATCACAGCACAGGAAATATTAAAAATAACACAGATGGATAGATTTGCACAGTTACAGAAAAACAATACTTCACTAATCTCACTATATTTTCTTGACTGATCTAAAGAATTACTATTCCCTGGTTACTTACTAAAGCAAGGCAAGATGAAGTGGGTGAGAGATCCTTCTATGTTAAGTTCCAAAAAATAAAAAAACAGACTACTTTGAGACTTTTGTGTCATATGGTATGGTATAACAACAACAACAACAACATTTTTGTGCTGGATTACAGAATCACATATATCTCGTCATCTGACTTTGGTTCCCATACTACCCCTTTACTACAAACTGCCACGATTTAGCACAGATGTGTTACCTTACACACCTAGAGGTTTGCTAAGATCTGTTGCAGCTTCTGGAAGTTATAAAACAATTTCAAACTTCCACCCCTCCACAGTAGCAATTAGTTCACCCCCAAGGACTATACAGAAGGCTTCCTAGTACAGACTTTTTTGTTTCTGGCTGCACCGAGACCTGTGAGATTTACGGCTTATACCAAGTGATTTAATTTCAAACTATTTTTCAAAGTTAGCTGGACTGAGATTAACCTCTTCTCTTCCAGTATCTTCTGTTACAATGTATTCATTTCAATAGTTACCATACAGTCTGACATATAGATATACTTCTTTTTCGGTCCAGCAGGACTCACTGTTGGTACATTTTAGTAACACAATTTTACAAATACATTTTCAACACAAACACCTGTACAAATCAGTTTGATATACAAATGGGATAATTATTTACAAAACTCCAGCTAGCTATTCTGGCATACGTTAGACATCCACTGCCTTACTTCTCCTGTCATAGCTGGCAATACCTCACATCATCACAGCATCTACCTATGTATCCTACACTGACACTCAATGACAGTTAATACTCCTTTATTACTTGTGAATAAAGAACTGCATTTTTTCTATATTTCTGAGTTTTATTTATTCACATGGAAAATCTTACTAGGCAAAGCTCCTTTCAAGTAGAGGCCTAGAGAGAAAAGTTCCAGAAACATTTAAAGAAAAACATATACAAGAACAGTAAAATTCTAACAATAGGTAGATGTTGTACAATAATATTATGAAATAATTGAATTTAAAACAGGCAAAATTCAATTATGTAATGCTGAGTAGTAACTAAAAATCTAGAAGAAAAGAATATTGTTAATACATACAGTTGATCAGATGGCAAGATCCGAGTAGAATGTAGAAAATATAGTACAGGATGATTTAAAATGGGGTATGCACAAAGTACAGTAGAAGTAGCAGAAAGGGTGAAGTGAAGATACAGGGTAAAAACTTATGGAACTAGAGTGAAGAAAAAGTGGAAAGTGAACGGAGCTGGAGTATACATTTTGATGAGTATTCATTTGAACAGTGGGAGAGCGTATAACATACTAATAAAGAGTACAGAAACAGAACAACTTAGCTGAAAGTTAAGGTGAAATTATAAGATTAGGTGAGAGGTGTGTGATCAAGAAATGGGTTATAGTAAAATGTGAGAAGACAGGAGTAGATTAGCGAAAATGTTCAACCGGGTGAGGTGGAACATTGGCATAACTTGGAATGCAAAATGTGACACTGTAGTAGAAATTTCAGTTTGTGAGCAAATAAGTAAAGCTTTTCTCTCCAGGCTGCTACTGAAAAGGGACTCATGAGCTCATTCAGCCAATCCTGGCTAACACATAAAAATAAAATCTCCAATCCACCTATAACATGTCTTGAGAATGTGGGAAAAAAGCTAACATACTACATCAACAATAAAACTCTGCTTTGCTGAACCACTGACTTAGTACATTTCTTTGGGTTCTGCTTGTTTTGTTGAATTCTTGGCTCATTTATATATTTTATCCACTTTATAATCTACTTAGGTTCATAGGTAAGTACTAGGCTATCTGCCCGAGGGCATCTATAAGCCTAGCCAGAATGTGTTGGCTTTCGCCACCCCCTTAGATTAGTTCCCTGTGCCTCGGTCCAGCAGAGCCATTAGTGCCCTGTGCCTATGTCCAGCAGAGCCCCTGTAGTAATCCCTGGGGTAAATGTTCTGTTTCCCATCCACTTGTCAAGGTTTCTCTTGAAGAGTGTTAGTGAAGGGCTCTCCCTAATGTAGAATGGAATCTTGTTCCAAAGCATGGGGAGTCTCTGGGACAGGACTCTATTCCTCCAGCACGTCCTATTTATCGTTGTGGTGAGGTTTAGATCCCTAGAGCATGTGGCTCTTGGGGATTTGTTTTTTTTTTTTTTTTTTTTTTAGGTGGAGCATGTCCATCAATTCTGGGTTGGACATGGCCTTGTATGTCAGGCAGAGATCACCTCTGAGTAAGCGGTATGCAACAGAGTACAGCGGGAGTTTCTTCAGTCGGGCTGCATAGGGCATATGTTTGAGGCCAGTAATCCTCTTGGCAAGGTACTTCTGTGGTCCTTCCAGCTGTTTCAGGTGTCTTGTACAGTACATCCCAAATGGGACGTTGTACTCTATGATGGGTCTAATGAGTGATGAGTAGAGGGGCACAATAACCTCTTTTGTTCTAGATGCGAACCCTTTTGTGATTAGGTGGGCCACATAGAAGGATTTTCTAACCACCTTGGCAATATGATTATCAAAGGAGAGATTACTATTTACTTGGGTCCCCAGATCCCTTATTACATTTTCTGTATTTTGGGGACTACCACGTATGTGGTAGTTCACGGGTACTTTGTTTTTTCCAAAGGGGATGACTATGCACTTTTTGGCATTTAGCTTGAGGCCATGACTTTGACACCAGGTATCCGTCTCAGTGAGACCCTTCTGGAGGATGTCTGTATCAGCTGGAGAGTCAATTATGGCCCCCACTTTGCAGTAGTCTGCGAACTTAAGTCAGTCATAGTCCTCCTGTGCTTGCCTGTACCTCTGAGAAGTATATACCAAACAGGAGGGGTCCCAGGACTGAGCCCTCGGGGACGCCACTTGTAACTGGTTTAGAGTTGGACCTAGAGCCTGCAGCTCTCACCGTGTGGGTTCTGTGAGCCAATTGGCAACCCATCTCATGACGTAGGGGTTTATGTTCAGACTGGCGAGCTTGTCTATAATACCAGAACGGGGAATGGTGTTGAAAGCCTTTGCAAGGTCTAAATAGGCTGTGTGGACCTCCTTTCCCTCATCTAGAGCCTTGGTAACTGTCTCAGAGAAGTCCACCAGGTTTAGGAGGCATGATCTGCCCTTAAAGCCAAACTGGGTAGGGTCCAGTGTTTGAAGGTTCCCAATGTCTCTGTTAATGAATTCCATGATGAAGCACTCCATAGCCTTGCAGACCAGGCTAGTCAGGCTTATGGGGTGATAGTTCCCGGGGTCCGTTGTGGCTCCACCTTTTTGGAGCAGGATAACTGTTGCTGTGTGCCACTCTATGGGTACGTAGCCTGTACAGAGGCAGAGTTTGAACAGTGTGTTTATGTGAGGGGTTAGTTCATTTTGGAGCTTGTGTGAGACACCGCCTGGGACACAGTCTGGTCTCATTGAAGCTGTATTTTTGGCTTTGGATAGGGCTGTTTTAATCAGTGATTGCCGGGGCACTACATTCTTCTGGTATGGTTATGGGCCCTTTAGGGAGTGGAGTTTGCACTAAACTTGTCTGCCAGAATGTTGGCAATATCAGTCGATTCAGTGTATTTTGTGCCATTCTGCACTAACTCAGAGCAGATCTGAGTTTCCACTTAGGCTCTTGACATAGCTAAAGAATGCTTTGTGGTCATCTTTGAAGTCCTTGGCAATTTTTCTTTCGAAGCTAGCCTTGGATGATTTTATGAGGAATCGTAGTTTCTTGCTGATACTGATCAGGGATGTCTTTCCTTCTTGGGATTTTACTCTCTTCTGCACTAATTTCCTCCTTCTATTGTATAGCTTGTTTATGGCAGGGGTCCACTAGACTGGTTTCCTTTTTTTGGCAGAGTGAGTCTTGGTTTTGCTTGGGATAGCACGATCCATGCATTTTTGCAGGTGCTCATAGAGTGCCTTTGTAAGGGATTCAGCAGCTTGGACAGCGTTGTCCTTTAGCATGGGGGCTGTGAACCTTTCCACCTCACTCTTAAGTAACGTGAAGTTTGCTTTTGAAAAGTTTTTCATGGTGGTTTCCTTGATTGGGTGTGGGGGCGGAATGTGGATATAAAGACTGATTAGTCTATGGTCTGATCTAACCAGCTAGGGTTTGACCTCCGGTGTAGAACACCTGTCGCCCATGTTGGTGATGACCAGGTCCAATATGTTGTCACCTCTGGTGGGGGTGTTGACCAGTTTATCCAGGGTGTTCGGGTTTATAAATTGGGCAAGGGAGTTAGTACTCGCGTAGTTCTCCCAGTTAATGTTTGGGTAATTGAAATCACCCAATATTAGGGCATTTGGTAGGACCTTCATATTTTCCAGTGTCTCCAGAAACGCAGAATGGGGGGTCCTGGGTCATGGTGGGTGATCTGTAGCAAGCTACAATTTGATTTGCAGTTTTGCCCGTTGTTAGTTGTGCATGGATGATCTCGGAGGCATTGTGCTGTGCCACTAACCTGGAGGTGTGGATATCCTTGATGAATATGGATACACCCCCACCTTTTGTGTTTCAGTCTGGGTTCTGTGGCCGGAAAGCATGTTATGAGTTATAGCCTGGTAGTGCTGGGGTGCTCTCTGGAGCCTTAAACCAGGTTTCTGTTACTGCACAGATATCCATGTTCTCCATACTGAGGAGTGCGTCGAGTGCATGCATTTTGAGGTTTAGACTTCTGGCGTTTAGTAGCATTACCCTCAGTTTTTGGTTACTTGTGCTATTTACGGTGGTGGGTTTGTCTTTTGAGCCTTGCCTCAAAAAGGCACTATGGAGGTGGCAAAAGCCTTGCCCAGTATTCGAAAGCCTAAGGGGGACAGGTGTAAGCCATCTCTTGCGAAGCAACGTGGCTTATCGAGCACGTCATCCCAGGTGGACAGATGCTGGTTCCCCTTTGAATGACACCAGAAACTTAGCCAATTGTTGAAATTGACCATTTTTTCTTTATACTGTGGCATCATTCTTGGTGAGGGCAGGATGCTACTCAGGGTCAGGGTCATACCCGCCTGGGCTACATGATCAGAGAGCTCGTCCATGTCTCTTTTCATATAGTCCAGGGAGGTACGTCTCAGGTCATTCACACCAACATGAACAATGACAGAGTCATATTTGTACTTGTTCTGGAGTGACCTGAGTGCTTATGTAATGTGGCAGATTATGGCTCCCGACAGGCAGCTAACAGTAACCTTTCTCCTTGTCCAGCCTAGTGAATGGGACGTCATTGTGCTGGGTACGTTATTTTGCCTTAAGGGCTGTGACTGCATGGCACATTGATTATGTGAAGTATGTGTTTCATGGTTTGTGATGGGGTGTGGAGGTTGCTCAGGTGTCTGTTTTGGAGGTCTCTGTTGCTTTTGCAGATTTTTATTTAGAGCTTCCGAGTATGTTTTCATGTATTTGTGTGTTATTTGCTGGTGCTGGTTTAGTAGGTCTGTGCGAGACTGGTGGTGTGTTGCAAGTATTTTCCTTCTCCTCTTGACTTTCAGTTCCAGTCTTGTGTTGAGAGAGAGCTTTGCCTCCAGTTTGGCTGTATAATTGCATCTCTCGCATATATTAGTGTTTGGTGGTGGGAGGAGAGGGTTGTCTGTGTACATGAGACAGTTTTAACATTGCCTCAAAATGCCCAGATTCACCAGTTGGACTGGAAAGTACACCTGAAACTGCCCTTTGGACATGCCTGAATAGGTAAAGTAAGCTGTTTTACTGATTAGCTGGTAGGGATGAATAAAGAGCTTTGTCCTTCTGGACAGTATAGGGGGTCTAGTGCTAGGGTTAATTAGTGCTTGCTATGAGTTTTGAGTATGTGCTTGTCTATGAAATGAATGGTTTGAGTGCTTAAGTTGAAAGTTTGTCTAGTTCCAAGGGAAAAATTGAAGAGCAGACTTCGTGGAGCCAGGAATACTTCAACCCTAGCTAACCGGCACTGCCCGGCACACAAAATCGCACAAATGCAAGAGAGAAATTAGCTCAAAATGCCCAATAAACTACTACCTTCGGGGCTACAGCAAACAAGGCACACAATTTCAGAAAGAAACATATCAAATAAGCAGGCACAATAAGCCTTTAACCAGAAATTCCGAGCTCAGAAGGGCAGAATCTAGCCTCTCCCCCCACAAGAGTGCAGACTACAAACCTTCTTAATGTAAAATAACTGGCCTGAAGCCAAAGTGCTTAAACCAGAACTAATGCACTTTTAGAATAACAGACACTGAGCCTTCAAGCAGCAATTCCAAGCTACCTGTCCTGCCACAACAATGCAGTCCACAATGTAAAACAACTGTTTTAAAGCCCAGGTGCTTAAACCAAAAGGCTTAGAATAACAGTTATAATTTAATCAGGCTACTACCAAGCAGTAATAATTGCAGCAGAATAATACAATTTAAGAAACACAAGCAAAATAAGGTAATACAATGGAAAGAAACACAATTACAGTAAAAGCAGATGAATAAAGTGCAATTTTTTAAATATATAATAGAAAACGAGCAAACTGATTTAAACTTCTTCTTTCGGCTTTTTCCCGGTTAGGGGTCGCCACAGCGGATCATCTGTACGCTCATGATTGGCAGTGGAGTTTTACGGTGTCGAGTTGCTAGCCTGGCGCCCAACCTTACACAGAAAGCACACACACGTGCACACACTCACACCTAGAGCCAACTTAGAGTGCCCAATCCACCTACTGCATGTCTTTGGGATGTGGGAGGAAACCGGAGCACCCGGAGGAAACCCACGCGATCAAAGGGAGGACATGCAGACTCCACACAGAAGGCACCCCAGCCGAGAATCAAACTGGAGAACCTCTTGCTGTGAGGCAACAGTGCTAACCGCTGCACCACCGTGACCACCCAAGCAAACTGATTCAAACAAATTACCCAATTAACTTTGATTTGTTAAAAATCACTGAATCATTTACTTGTATTATGTTCCAGTTTTTTTTTTTTTTTTTTTTTAAGTACTGTGGTAGAACTTACATTATACATTGCTGTCCTATGTAAACATTGTCTGTACTCCTCACTCCCATCATGCTAGAAGGTGGTCCTATGACCTGCTTACTTAGCCATTTCACACATAAATAAATGAACACAAAGACTCAATTGCCCTACAACAAAATGGAAGCACAAGTTTTCCCCATAAGTGCAACTGCTCGAACATACAACCAACATATATTTCTCGCTCTCTCTTTTTTTATCATCATCTGTGCTTATTACTAAGGCTCTGTGCCAACACATAATATTGTACTTCAGTACCCAAATCTGCGGATTCATACCCGGGAATTTACTGGTGGTTAATTAGGCATATTGTCTAGGAGACCACTGAAGGGGCTAGCTCGTTTTTTTTTTTTTTTTTTTTTTTTTTTGGTCTAGTTAAATGACAGGTTAAGAGTCACACGGTAGGTAAAGAGAAGCTGATAGAACGGAACCCAAGACTACAGGGAGCAGCTTGTCAAAAATTCATAAATTTAATTCTATACAAACTGCTGTGCCTACCGTAATCCTCTACTAAATGACTATTCGGGAAAGGAGCAAGCGAATGTTTTGGTTTTACACATTTTTGAATCCTTAAAGATGTTAAATCTGCTATAATCAAATAAAATGTATCAAATTCCCCAACGTATCCCCTTCAAGAAGTGCAAATTCAACTATATAAAAAGCATTTAAATTAGCAAAAACCACAACTGTTTTTGCATTAGAGCACCAGAAAGATTATACTTGGAGAAACAAAATGTTCTTATTGAAACACATAAACCAATAGTTACCCTTTATCTATACTGGATTTCAGATGTTCATTTTAAAAACACTCCACGTTTCAGAGGACAACCGAAACATTACATGATGATAAAATAGCATCTTTGATGTACAGCAACAATCTGTTAGGCAAGAAAGTAAAAGACATACTAACCCCTAAGCAGTTGATCAAAATTCACATAACTACTACCCTAACCCAAAACCTCATATTAGTAGTAAGCCCACTCCTCCTAACAACACACGTTACCTGTCATTCTTCCGGGATCAGATTTAAGCACGAGTTCACTTACGTTGTTACGACCTGACGTCACACCAACTGAAGTAGTATATTAAAAGTTCCTGGGATTAGTAGTTTTATTTTTTTCCTGCAAAGCCTTCGGCGTGAGTAAACCGAGTAGGGCTTTACGTGCCGGTGCGAACTCTAGTACCATAAAGTTTGTAATGCACTATAGAGTGTCTAGTTTGCAGAACGGAAGTTGAAAGAAAATAACGTTTACTGTATCCTGTCCTCCTTTTCGTTTGAGCTCGGGTGGTGAGCGGGTGTGTAATTTGCTTTTTGGATTTAAGTAGTAATTGTTATGGGTGAAATTGGTTCACTTTTCGGAAAAGCGTTGTATTGCAATAAACGTTATTCTGAAGTGTAAGGTTTTGGGGATTGATACGTCCAGGAACAGCGCTAGTAAGATCTGAAGAATGGAGTTTGGCCCCGGGGTTCCTGGAGGTTTTGCGTTCTCAAAGTCGTGTGCGGCAGGGACATGTGTAATTAAAATGCTGTTGCAGTATGGATTAATCTCACTGTCGTACTCCTATTAGGTAGCTCTGTTGCTTGTAGGGTGCTCCACATGTAAAAGTTATATATTTTTCAGTTAGTTTTCTTGAAGTGTTATTTTACTTCAGGATATTTTTCTTTATACGTTTGTGGACAGCAAAAGATTAATCGTCTGTTAATCACGACAACCGTACCAAGAACGTGTTTTTCTTTTTTTTTTTTTTCTCATAATAGGAACGTAATCACAATTGTTTTATTTTTCAGAATAGGGTCGTAATCCTAATGTTTTATACTATGTTGATCGGGGTTCTAGCTGGTTTACTTTGAAGGCCCAAATCCGCATATCTGTGAACGCCGAGGAAACCTTTTATGTTCCAAGTCACGGTACAGTTGTGATGTAACCAAGTTTACGTGATATAAATGCACACTAGTGGAAGAATACACTACAACAAATGGACTGAGTAGTTCATGGATACATGTGAAATTACTAAGCGAACGGCTAATGGGCTCTTACAAGATTAGCCAATCTAACCCGATTTTGCCCAGTATATGGACCCTAGCAGTAGGAGGATGGCATGGATTTGTGTCGGTGCATTGAGTGTCTTACAAATTGCTAATGTCCATAAGAGACGTGTTCACTACCTTAGGTGTGAATTTCCGATTCCCCATCTATTGGACCAAATTGCTTTTGAAGAGGGCTAAGGGTAGGTCACTGCTTTGTGAACAGGAAGCGTGTACCAAAGCAGGAGCAATCTCTGAGACCCACATCTGTCTGTCCAGCATGTTTTGTCTGAGTTGCTGACTTAAGTCTAGAGTCTAGGGACCTAAACCTTGTCACCACAATAAACAGGACATGCTCCAGAGATTCCTGCCCCAGAGACTTCCCATACCCTGTAACAGGCTAACAATCTGTCAAGCAAAGTTCTTCATTAGCACTTTTCAAGAAAAATCTTGAGTGGATGGGAAATATACCCCGAGGATCATGTGCGTCTCTGCTAGACAGTGGCACAGGGAACTAACTTTCTTGGGTGGCATAAAACAGAGAGCCTTGTTGGCTAGGCTTACGTAGGCCTTTGGGCCAATAGCCTAGTACCTACCTAGATTTGGGTTGCTCATGTCGTTTGACCTGCATATGTGTAACAGCTCCACCAGGACTGGATTTGTGAGCGCCTTGTAGGTCGGGCTGCATAATTGTATCCTAGTACCCCCCCCCCCCCCTGTCAGACTGCAAATTGGGTGTGGTCTGCATGATTGACATGCCAAATGGACGTGATATGTGCAAATGATGCATGATTGACATGTAGGTTTGCTACTGACATCATGCATACACTGGTTGTCGATTGACACAGAAAACTGTTATGACGTCTCAAATTTTTGAGGCTGTTTCACATCTTTGGAATCACTGTGGTAACTTGTTGGTGACAGTTGGCGAGTTAAGGTAACAGAGCAAACTTTGCTCTTTTACTTATTGAAAGTCTAGTGGCTCCAACAGTATTGAGTTAACAGTGTGCATCTGCCAAATTGGGATTCTTCAGTTTGAGTCGGTGCTGGCTGCTGCTGGGGGCATGGTTGCTGCCAGCGACCCCACCCCACCACCACCTTCCTGTCTCAGTATCAGGGTTTTGGTCATTCCTGATTACACTATTCCCTTTCAAACCATGAAGCTGTACAACAAAACATCACCACAAAAGTCACAATTTAGCAAAACTATCCAGAGTAGATGGCCTAATTTGAAGTTAAGAATACTTCTGTCAAATATTAGAATGCTGGCAGGACTTACAACTGGAAAAATAAGCGAAATTAAGTTTACAATGTCTGAGGTGGAACAAGAGGGAAATGTACAGAGGACCACTTGTACCTAGACTGCCTGAAAAATGTGCAGTATCATTTTACACAAGTCAGCGTGATCTTTTCATAAGACTGCACTCTCGGTTGTTTTACTTTTTTAGCACTTTGCCTACTCGCCTGTGAACAAATAAGCATGCAACTAAGGTCTGCTACCTCAGTTTGTAGACATTTCATGGTGAAGCGCCTATATCTGTGATGACTAAATAAATGCCATATATCGAGACATAGGAAGCCCAGAAATCAAGAAGTTGTGCTCCTTAGCACTTAAAGTGTATTTCTGTTTGGCAACAGGTTGTACTAAATGTAAGTAAATCCACAGAGGTCATTGCCTTAACGTTCTTGAATTAAACATGGATTCAACCAGCAAGCATTCATACCCAATGAATATTCTTTAAGAATTCATATACATCATTGGCGTTGGGCAATGTTTGGGTGGGTCTTGCTACTTCTTATCCGGGAGGGGTACTAGGATACAATTATACCTGTCAGGCATAGGTCACCCCTTAATAGTCTATAGGAAATAGAGTAAAGAGATCAACTTAGTTCATGTTGTTTACACCCTTTATTTTTTTTTTGTGAGGAACTTCCGGGGTCACTCCAGCTACTGTCAAGTTCAGTTTGTTTTAATGTACTGTATAGATCAAGCAAAGCACGTAAGAATGTGTACATGGTATTCTTACACATTGTACAAGGAAAACATATCACCAGGCATTAAGAAAATGATTTTCAATAAAAGTCAGAGGTGCTGTCACATTTTATATGAACGGAGAGAGTGAGTAGTGCCACCAATTGTTTATCAGGTTGCAGTAATGAGACTTTTTTAATGTTTAAGTATATTGTTGAACTTGAAGTGGTTCCTGATAAATTACCTCAAACATGTTAAAGTTGCATTTCCCCTATTTACTTGCATCTCACTTCTCTAGCTGCTTGGTCTGCTCTTCAAACTACAGGTCTTGCCTTAGTAATAGTTTGTGTCAAATTTGTTGATTGGTGTGATTGACTGCAGTAAAACAGGTCTGATTTATTGGGGAACTGGGGTAATGATTTTGGTTACACACTCATTTCCGTAAATGAGGCTGTAGGTTAACATCTTGCCAGAACAGTCTGGGCTTTTTTGGAATCGGCGGTTTAGCTTTGAAAGTCTTTTTTTATTCAAGTAAACTTATCTTGCAGTATTCCTAGCTCCTGTAAACCGAAAAATGCCTAAGCAGTACATCAGAGCTGTGGGCCAAAGCAACGGAGAAAGCAAGATCTCCATTGCTTTTTACAAACTGTTTCGCTATGTTAAATGGGTTTAACATAGCGAGACAGCTTTTAAAAAAAAAAAAAAAAGCAACTGAGAATCTCCGTTGCACTTTTTTAAAGCTGTCTCGCTATGTTAAACTCGTTTAACATAGCGAGACAGTGTTGCTGTAAGAGTTAAAGTCTGGGAGACCGGACCTTTTTCCATTGCTATAACTCTGATTTACAACGTGCACGCTGACCAATCGGCATGCACGTTTTTGAATGTTAATGGGGGGGATAGTTGTATAATGACAATTACTGTGTGCTGCATATTTTTGCTTGTCAAGCTATTTGGAAGAAATTGGAACTTTCAGTTGTGATTGTTATGTTATTGCAATATGAAAATAATTTTAAAAAGTAAGTACAGAAGTTAAGTAGAGAAAATGAAGTGATGTAACTTTTCAAGGATAGGGGTATGGTGGTAATGTAGGATCAAAAATTAACTACAGTGAGTTAACATAATGGCGTGGTGAAAAGTGATCTCTTTGAGAAGAGATGGAGTTGAAAGCATTTTGCAGACTGCTTGAACCTTAAAGCAGAATCCCTTTTGACCCACTTTTGAACTGGAATGTTTCAATTATCTGACAACTTTTGTGAGTTGGGGAGAGGCTCTTCCTACATATTGCATGACCCATTGGGAGAATGCCCCCAAACAGTCAAAACACTGAAATTAGCTTGCAGTGCAGCTTTGATTTAATTTCTCTAATTACTTATGAAAAGATAAGTAGTATGCACTGTTATAGTGGAAGGCAGCCTTCTAATGTCATGATTTGAAAGTAGTTGTCGGTGATGGCCGTTTTGTTCCTTCATATTTATGGTGCCACTTTTTTAGTTATCCTTTTCGCATGTATGTATGGCTGCGTTTTCTGAAGTACGTGTCTGGTTCTTTGTGTAGTTGGGGATAAGACTTGTTGAGATTTTTCTGGGAAAAGTTAAGATGAAATCATAGGTCACAAGGTTAAAGACATTTTATATACGAAGAGCAGAGTGGAAGTAGTTTGGTTATGAAACTCTACAGAGATAACTGAACAGTGTGAAACTAGGTGTTAAGTTAATCTCTCTAAACCGGTTTCTCAAAAGAGGAGTCTTTTGACTCTTAGAAACCTGATATGGGGTTATTATGTACTTGTGCAGAAGTACTGCTGGTTTTGTGTGTATTTAAACTCTTCTTTCGGTAGTTTACTGGAAATGGCTTCCAGATCTGACCGAGGGAGAGAATTTGGGTGACTGGTGCATGTTTTAGAAATTTGAAAGTTAGTACTGTATGGAATGTGGTGGATACTATAGCTGTGCTTGGGCATGTTCTTTTGGGATGGGGAGAAGCTCGCAAAGAAAAGATGTGAACTTGGGTGCCAAAGGACCATTTTATTTTCAGTTTTGCTGCACAAGTCACAATCTGTGCATTTGGCTGTAGTGGTGCAGTCAGCCTTGACTGTCAACACATATATTAAGGAATGTACAGCTAATTATTGAACCACCATTCATTGAAAACGTCAAAGGTAGTCATTTAGAGGACAGCATGAAAATCAGTTGTGTGGGGGAAGCCCACCCTGCAGTCCTGCACTTCAAGCCTTGAATGTAGCGGCATTAGGAGAAATGAGAAACTTCCTTACCTTCACAGTTCTGCAATCTCTGACTTTGTTGCATGTTTTTCTGTGAAACAAGTCAGTTCCATACTATGCTAACAACTTCACGCCTTAAACTAAGAACAATGCTTTTCTCCAGAAGTTGAGGGTCAAACTTTAATCATTCTGCAGAGTTAATGCTGCCTTTGAATTTGTTGGCTGGTTTAGCCACCTGCTTGTCTTCGGGTGATGGGTTGCTTTGGAATAATTTGTCATACTCTTGTCTGTTTTGCGTGCTGTGGTAGCATTGTCGCCTCAGATGTCGCCCATTCGATTCTCAGAGCGTCTTCTGTGTGGCAACATATGTGAACGGGTGTTCCTTCGTTGAAGGTTGTGCGTTAGGCCCGGCAAGCCAGCACATAAAAACTCTACTGCCAATCATTAGCGGACCGGAGTTCTGCTGTGGCTACCCCTAACTGGGAAAAGCCGAAAGACGCAACAAAACTCTTGTCTGTGTTTTCCTTGGCTATACAGGGTTCTTAGAGTCCTTTATTAAATAGTACTTTTTTTGAAAGAAGGGGAAGATTGCTGTATTGCTTGTTCTGGCAAAATGAAAAATTATTCTTTGTCATGCTCGTTAATCTTTTTTGTTAGATGTCTCATAAATATACTCAAAGTACATTATTTTTAACCGAGAAGGTTGGTTTTCATTTGGTGTCTGTATTATGGTGATAATGTTATCAAAAGCAGAACAGTTGGGTCCAGAATGTTTCGCAATTAGCTTGACACCTTGTCTTGTACCAAGTTATGTAAGAGAGTTCATCTTTTAAAAAAAAGTGTGGGGGGTAAGCACTGAACTGCATTTGTCAAGCACTGAACTGCATTTGTCGGACTGTACCATGTTTTTCTTTCCTGGTGTAAGCCAATTTGATTTTCTTTTGTTCTAGGTGACACAGGGGTTCCAAGATGCAGATTTTTGTGAAAACCCTGACTGGGAAAACTATCACATTAGAGGTTGAACCTAGTGATACCATAGAAAATGTGAAGGCAAAGATCCAGGATAAAGAAGGTAAGTAAAAACAATGTTTACTTGCATTTGTGTGTGCTTTGGCTGGTTTATAGCCTAAGTTTCCAATGTTTTTGCAAGATTGTTGTATACAAATTTTAAATGGCGCTCATCCAGCCTCAAATGTAGTTGAATTCCTGCTTGCACTCCTGGATTAAAATAAGTTGTGCGTGCTCGCTCCCCATTAAAGATTCAATTTTTGTTCAGTATCTGGTGTGCTGCTGTTTGTCATGGTTGTTGCACTGCCCCCTAGAGTTAGGTTGCAGTTGTCTTCAGAGCCTACCTTTCCATCTAAGAACATATCAAGTTCATGAGATGGTCTGTGTCAAAGGCACTATTTTAGCATCTGGAAGATTCATTGTGCATCATTCCTTAAATGGACTGAGGTAATACCTTCTGTTAGAATTAAAGTTGGGAGAGGGATAATG
>NC_056747.1:332861449-333084230 GCF_019279795.1 Protopterus annectens
TGGTGTTAGTGGTGAGGATAGAGGCTCCTTGATTGCTGGCCAGGGCACGGGCATCACATATTGTTTGGCAGTGGTGCGATATCCACACCACACTAATTGGTTGGCAAATACCAATTGGCTTGTAGTGGTGTGGGTAGAGTGAATTTCTGTAGCTGGTGTACAGTGAGCTCTGAAGGTGTTGTACTTATCAGCCACACAGTGAATACGCAGAGTTCAGATCACAATAGTTTTATTTCTGTTTGTTAGCTTAGTTAGTCAGGGTGAGCAGGCAGCATGTCCGTAGAGGAGTATTGAAAGCTGACAAGGAGCCAGCTGGCTGAAATGTGCCAGGCTAGGGGACTGATGCATGGAAATCTGACTAAGGCAGACCTGATTGCAGCTTTGGTTACAGCTGCGTCAGAAAAAGGCAACCAGGAGGACAATCAGACTGGCAGTGGAGGTATAATACCCTCTGAGAATGGACAGCTCAACCTCTGTGCAAAGGACTTAAAAAAATCCATCTGGAGCAAAAGAGACTTGAGTTGGAGGCCAGGCGTTTGGAACTAGAAGCAGCTGAGAGAGTAAGCAGTCTAGAGTGAGGACAAGGAGAAACTGCGACGTTTGAAGGTTGAGGAGAATGAGAAACTGCTACGCCTGGAAGCTGAGGAAAAGGAGCATGAGGAGATGCTGACTCTTCGCCAAAGTCATGAAGGTAATGGGAAAGGGAGTAACTGGATCCCAGAAGCACAACAGGTCAGTAAATTTTTCTGTAGTTTAGAGGGGGATAAGTTTGATAGTCTCATTCATATGTTTTGAGAGGGTATGCAAACAGTATGGTGTTGACCAAAGGCTTTGGGTACAGTTCCTGACCCCCTTACTTCATGGTAAAGCTGTGACTGTTTTGTCAAATGTCTGACGTTGCATGTTTTGATTATACAGTTGTTAAAAATCACTTGTTAGAATTGTTTAAGCTACCTGAAACGTATAGGAAAGTTTCATGCGCATAGGCACAAGGCCGATGAAAGTGTGTGTCAATGTTACTGAGCACTTATTTCCGTAGGTGGGTGAGTGGATGTCAGGTCACCACTTTCTGAAGGGCTGGCAGACCTTTTTGTGAGGGAACAAGCCCTTGGCACTTTATCTGAGGACATGAGGATCTGGTTAGCTGGTGGCCAGTGTGCCACTTCACATGAGTTGGGGAAGAAGGGAGACCTATACCTGGCAAGCAGGGCAGTCCCGCACAGGAAAGGGGCCCCTATTACTGCTCATGGGTGTAAAGGAACCCATGGTGGGCAGCACATACTGCCCCAACAGAATCTGCCAGTAGCAGGGGAAGCCACTAGTCAGGTACACGTCCAGGAGCTAGGGTTAAATGTTTTGAATGCAACCAGTGGGGCCATGTGGCATACAGGTGTCCACAGAAGCAAGGTGGGGAACAAAAGGTGAGGGAGCCAGTAAGTGGGAAAGACAAAATGCCAATAGTAGGTTGTCTTGAGGCAACAAAGGTACCAAACTACCATCCTGCAGATGTCCTGATAGGAAGTATTTGGATGAGGCAGTACTCTGCTTGTGCAATTGCACACAGTCAGGCTAGGAGGCAAGCCATGTGGGTCTGGTACCCTGGGGGAGACCCAGACTGCATACTTGCAGCCAGGACTGGTGAGGTGGTTACTTCAGGGAGGGAGCTACCCTGTAGCAGTGAGACTGAAGGTAAGCCACAGCTGCTTGGGGGTACTGATGGTCCTTTGGACAGAGTGACTGCAAAGGTAGAGGAGTAGTACCCAGGCTGACTGTGTGGCACCACTTTCAGAGGGTGCCAGACGTCCTGTGGAAGGGGAGCTGGGAAGGGTTACAAGGAGAGAGTTGAGACTGGCTCTGCTCTCAGACCCTACATTGCAAGCCTGAGGCAGGTAGCTAGGGAGGCACCTAATTCTCAAGGAAAGGGGGAATCTGTATACTGGGACAAAAGTTACTATACAGAGAGTGGACCTCTGAGGGAGGGCTAGAAGGTGAGAGTACAGCAGTTGGTAGTGCCTAGAGCCTACTGTCTGGCGCTTCTAGACATAGCCTATGATGTATGTCATATGGGCATAAAACTTACAAATAGGCGTATTATGCAGAACTTCTATTGGCCTGAAATTTCCAGAGCTGTAACAGGGTACTGCAGGACCTGTGAGCAGTGCCAAAAGGTAGGCAAGGCAGGAGACTAGGTGAGAGCTCCTCTAATGCCTTTGCCTGTGATTGAGGGGCCATTTCAGAGGCTAGCTATGGATATTGTGGGTCCTCTTGAGTACCCAAAGTTCACAGGGAAAAAGTATATCCTAGTGGTAGTGGATTATGCTACACAATACCCTGAGGCAATGACTTTGTCCTCCATTGAGGCAGAGAAGGTGGCAAATGCTTTGTTAGAGATTTTCAGCAGGGTAGGTTTCCCAAAAGAAATACCAACAGAGGTGCCAATTTCATGTCAGACCTGCTGGCTTGTCTGTGGAAGTCCTGTAGGGTGAAGCACATGAAGACCACCCCAGACTAATGGTCTTGAGATGTTAAACTCTACAATCAAATCCATGCTACGGGCTTCTGCAGATCAGTTTGTGGGGCACATTTGCCCCATCTGTTTGCTTACAGAGAGGTTCCCCAGGAATCCACAGGTTTTTCACCCTTTGAGTTGCTGTATGGGCATAGGGTGAAGGGGACCTCCTAGATTAATTTGAGATGAGTGGGAAGGTGAGTGAGAGTCTCACAGGGAGTCTGTTGTAGCATACATCCTAAACCTCAGGACAAGGCTCCAGGCACTCATGGGCTTGGCCCAGGAGATTGTGGCAGAAGCCCAACAGAAAAAGGTGTGGTATGGCAGGAATAATCAAGAGTATCCTGTGGGGCAGCAGGTAACTGTTCTCATTCCTGTCAGACACGAGCTGCAAGCAGCTTGGAAGGGACCCTACAAGGTGGTACGCGATAACTACAAAGCTGAACTGCTAGGCAGAAGACAGGGGCACAAATTGTACCATGTTAACATGATGAAACCTTACCATGATAGGGAGGCCTTTGTACTGAGCATTTGCAGTGGATTGCAGGAGTCCGAGGGAGATTTGGGGACTGATCTCAGTGAGGCTTGGGCTGACACTTCAGTGGAAGGGGTAGCAATGTCCCAGCAGTCATTTCCTACCCAGGTTCGAGAAATCCAAGCAGTGTTGCAGGAATTTGGGGACATGTTCACTGGGAAACCAGGGTGCACCCATCTGGGCAGCACCATGCAAATAAGGACCCCAAAGGCCTATTAGGTAGGAGTGCCTGAGAGTCAAATAGACTCTTAAGGGAGGCGGTACAGGAGATGTTGGAACTTGGGGGTAATTAGAGTCCCAACAGTCCAGTCCCTGGGCCTCCCCAGTGGTGCTGGTGCCAGAGAAGGATGGCAGCACCAACTTCTGTGCACTACAGGAAATTAAAAAGTCGCACAGTCAGATGCTTACCCCATGCCTAGGATAGATGAGGCCCTAGAGCAGCTGGGTGGGGCTAAGCATCTTACCAAGGGTTACTGGCAGTTGCCCTTGACTCCCAGTGCTAGAGAATTCGGCCTTTGTGACTCCTTTTGGCTTGTATGATTTCACAAAGATGCCCTTTAGGATGAAGAATGCCCCAGCAACTTTCCAGAGGCTGGTAGATCATATCCTAGCAGGGCAGGAGGGTTTGCCCTTGTTTACCTAGATGATATTGCCATCTACAGCCATTCCTGGCAAGAGCACCTTCAACATGGGGAGGTGCTGGGCAGACTACAGAGGGCAGGGTTGACCATTAAGCCGAGCAAATGTAAGGTGGGTATGGCAGAAGTTTCCTACTTGGGACGTAGTGGGGCATGGTAAGAAGGCCAGAACCTGAAAGTGGAAGCCATTCAGGCATGGCCTGCACCTGTTAATAATGCTGATTGAAGGCTCAGTGTCTGTTGTTCCAAGTGTATTAGTTCTGGTTTAAGCACTTGGGCTTCAGGCCAGTTCTTTTACATTAAGAAGGTTTGTGGTCTGCACTCTTGTGGGAGGAGAGGCTGGGCTCTGCCCTTCAGAGCTGGGAATTTCTGGTTAAAGGCTTATAGTGCCTGCATATTTGAACTGTTTCTTACTGAAATTGGTGCGCCTTGTTTGCTGTAGCATAGACTAGATCCAGGCCTGCTGAATCTAGCTTTGTTTGTATAACTTTAGCACTAATCCAGGCCTTTTTAGGAGAAGGTTCCCCTGTACCCCAGTGGCAGGAGTGTGCAGTTGGAACTTGTCTGAAGACTACTGGAACGGCTGAGTTTTGAGATTTTTTAATGGTTAATTGGGTAATTTGTTTCAAAGCCTTTTCTGATTGCTTGTCATCTAAAGCTGTGCATTTTTTACTATTTTTGCCTTATCTTTTCAAATAAAAATGTCCTTGTTTCCCACCTTTCTAAACTAGTATAGTCCAGTTTTCAGGCTAGTGCTGAATTCTGGGCTGTTACAATTTTCTGAGTTGCCCATACCTTACTTGGATAGAGGGAGGCTTCTCTGTTCACCTGTGAGAGGGAGCTTTCAGCAGCCATCTGTCCCTGGAGGAATGTTTCCAGCCCAGACATTGGTAGTTTATAGGCCATTTTGGGCTAATTTCTTTAGTTTCCCTGCTTTAAAAACCGCATTTGCACGGTTTTGCACATCTGGCTAGCACCAGTTAGCTAGGGCTGAATTTATCCCAGCTCTACCAAGTCTCCTCTTCAATTTTTCCCTTGAAAGTAGTCTAACTCAACCTAAGCACTTAAAAGCATCTTGCAGTCCAGCACTTGCTCAGACCTAATAGCAAGCACTAATATACCCAGACACTTGATTGCCCAGCAGAGCAAGTCTCATTATTCACCACTTCACCAACCAAGTGACTAAGCAGCTCCCCCTACTAGTCAGGCATGACCGAAGGGCAGTTTCAGGTATACTGTCCAGTCCAACTGGTGAACCTGGGTATCCTGAGGCAACGTTACAACTGCCTCATGTACACAGACCATCCTCTCCTCCTACCACAACATTAACATATGCGAGAGATGCAATTATGTAGCTAAATTGGAGGCTAAGCTCTCCACCCAAGACTGGAACAGGCAGTCATGAGGAGAAGGTTAACACTTACCTCCAGCCTCACATAGACATACTAAACCAGCACTAGCAAAAAATACACATGAATACACAATCATACTCGGAGGCTCTAAATAAAAACCTGCAAAAGCATCACAGACCTCCAAAGCAGACACCCAAAAAAACTGCATCTCCCATCACAAACCAGACACCACATAAAACACAATCTGTGTGCCGCACAACCACAGCCCTTAAGGTGAAATAACACACTAGTAATAAGCGACTCTATAGTCAGGCACACTTTACATCCCACTCACTAGGCTGGACAAGAAGGTTACTGTTAGCTGCCTGTCAGGAGCCAGAATCTGCCACGCAAACACTCAGTTCACTCCAGAACAAGTACAAATATGACTGTCATTGTTCATGTTGGTGAATGACCTGAGACATACCTCCCTGGACTACATGAAAAGAGACATGGAAGAGTTATCATGTAGCCCAGGCGGGTATGACCCTGAGTAGCATCCTGCCCTCACAAAGAATGATACCGCAGTATCAACAATTGGCTAAGCTTCTGGTGTGATTCAAAGGGGATCCAGTGTCTGTCCGCCTTGGGTGAAATGGTTCATTGCTTCGCAAGAGAAGGCTTGCTCCAGTCACCCCTAGGCTTTCAAATACTGGCCAAGGCTCTTGCTGCCCCCATAGTGACTTTTTTTTAGGCAAGGATCAAAAGTCAAACCCACCTCTGTAAACAGCACAAATAAAAAAATGGGGGTTATGCTACTAAACGCCAGGAGTTTAAATCTCAGAATGCACATGCTCAAAGCACTCATCAGTATGGAGAACTGCAACATCTGTGCAGTAACTGAAACGTGGTTCAAGGCTCCACAGAGCACCCCAGCACTGCCGGGCTACAACTCGTACCACACATTACAGCCACAGAACATGGACCGAAACACACACGAGGGGGTGTATCCATATTCATCAAGGATACCTACACCTCCAGTTAGTGGCGCAGCATGATACTTCCAAGATCATCCATGCACAGCTAACATCAGGCATATCTGTAATGTAAATTGTGGCCTGCTACAGATCACCCTATATGACCTAGGGCTACCACTCTGCCTTTCTGGAGACGCTGGAAAACGTGAAGGACCTACCGAACACCCCAATATTGGGCAATTTCAATTACCCTACTGTTAACTGGGAAAACTACTCCAGTACAAAGGTCTCGGGTCCAGAGCTTCCTGGAATTTATCAGCTCAAATGCCCTGGATCAGCTGGTAAACTCCCCTACCAGAGGTGAAGTGGACCTGGTCATCATCAACCTGGGCGACCAGTGTTCCACACTGGAAGTCAACCAGTCACTGGTTAGATCAGACCGTACACTAATCACTCTGGATGTCCACACCACCCCACCACCTCCAACCAAGGAAACCACAGCAAAAAACTTCTATAGCAAATTTCACCTTACTTAAGACAGAGGTGGTAAGTTTCACAGCCCCCACGCTAAAGGATAACAAGTGTCCATGATGCAGGAACCTTTACAAATGCACTCTGAGAGCACCTACAAGGATGCCATCCCTATCAAAACAGACTCTTCCCTAAGAGAAGGAAACCAGTCTGGTGGTCCCCTGCCATAAACAGGCTATGCAGTAGGAGGAGGAAACTAGTTCAGAAAAAAAGCAAATCCCAAGAAGGAAAGACATCCCTTACCAGTAAGAAACTAAGGTCCCTCATAAAATCCTCCAAGGCTAACTTCGAAAGAAATAACCAAGGATTCGAAAGATGACCACAAAGCCTTTAGCTATGTCAAGAATCTAAGTGGTAACTCGCAGATATGCTCTGAGCAGTGCAAAATGGCACAATATACTGAACCCACTGATATTGCCAACATCCTGGTAGGGATATGCTCTGAGCAGTGCAAAATGGCACAATATACTGAACCCACTGATATTGCCAACATCCTGGTAGGTGAAAACTTCATCCCCCTCTTACCCCCAAAAGGGCCCACAACAATACCAGAAAAGTGTAGTGTTCCAGAAGTCAGACGCCCAGGTGAAAACAGTGCGTTTAGGTGGGGGGTTAGTTTGTGCAAGACGCAGCCTGGGACACCATCTGGCCCCATTGATGCTGTGCTTTTGAAAGGGCTGTTCAACCTCGGCCTCTCAACAGGCTATGCGCCCATAGAATGACACAGCAACTGTTAGTCCACTCCACAAAGGAGGGGCCACAACTGACCCTGGTAACTATCGCCCCATAAGCCTGACTAGCCTGGTCTGCAAGGCTATGGAGTGCATCATCATGGAACTCAACAAAGACATTGGGAACCTCCAAACACTTGACCCGACCCAATTTAGTATTTAAGGGCAGCTCATGCCTACTAAACTTGGTTGACTTCGGGACAGTCACCAAGGCCATAGATGAGGGGAAGGTAGTTCACCCAGCCTACCTTGACTTCGCCAAGGCTTCTGACACCATTCCCCACTTGGGAATTCTAGAAAAACTTCAACAGCCTGAACAGATAAACCCCTGCATCACGAGATGGGTTGCCAACTGGCTTACAGACAGAACTCCCATGGTAAGAATAGCGGGCTTCAGGTCCGAGACTAAACCAGTCACAAGTGGTGTCCAACAAGGCTCGGTCCTGGGACCCCGACTGTTCGGCATATACTTCTCAGAAGTGCAGGCAAACACAGGAGGACTACGGCTAACCAGGTTCGCCGATGACTGCAAACTGGGATTGACTCTCGCTGACATGGACATTCTCCAAAAGAGCCTTACTGAGACTGACGCACCTGGTGTCAGTCACGGTCTCGAGCTAAATGCCAAAAAATGCATAGTCATCCCGTTTGGGGGAAAAACACCCATGCATTACCACATAAGTGGCAGCCCCCTTCATACAGAAGAGGTAGTAAGACATCTGGGGACCCAGCTAGATATCTCCTTTTGACAATCATATTGCCAAAGTAGTTGGGAAATCTATGTAGCCCATCTAATTACTAAAGGGTTTGCATCTAGAAATAAGGTTATAGTGCCTCTCTACTCATCAGACCAGTCAGAGTACAATGCCCCATTTGGGATGTACCTCACAAGACACTTCCAACAGCTGGAAAGACAACAAAAAAGTACCTCACCAAGAGTATTACTGGCCTCAAACATGTCTTATGCAGCCCGACTGGAAGAACTCTATACTCAAGTCACATATCTCTTACTCAGAGGTGATCTCTGCCTGCCTGACTTGCAAAGCAATGTCCAACTGAGAATTGGACAAGCTCCACCTAAAGAAATCAAGTCACTGCGAGCCACTCGCTCTAGTGAGCTAAACCTCGCCACAATAAATAGAACATGCTGGAGGGATAGATTCCTGTCAGACTCTCCCTGCTTTGGAATAAAATTCCTAACTACATTGGGCAGGGCCCCTCACTAACACTTGACTAGTGGATGGGTAATGGAAAATATACCCCTGAGATCACTTCATTCTCTCTTCTTGATAGAGGCTCGGTTAATCAATGGGGTGGCGAAAGCTGACACACTCTCTGGCTAGGCTTATAAATGCCCTCTGATAGCCTAGTACCTACCTATGAACCTAAAATGCAGGTGAGGGCATTTTTAGGGACAGCAAGGTACTAGAGAAAGTTTGTCCCCAAAGTACCATAGCTGCTCCCCTCACAGACTTGAGGAAAATCAGGCCAGATAAGGTAGTGTGGACCCCAGCATGTGAGCAGGCATTCCAGAATCTTAGACGCTTTGGGAGGACCCCTTGTGTTAGCCAGTCCAGATTACAGCAAAGAATTTGTTGTGCAGGTGGATGTTTAGAACCATGGGGTGGGGGCTGTACTTAGCCAGATTTCTTCAGAGGGGGAAGAGCACCCAGTGGTTTCTCAATCGTAGGCTCCAACCCGGGGAGGAATGCTATGCAGCTGTAGAAAAGGAATGTCTAGCCATAGTGTGGGCACTGCAGAAACTTCAACCTTATCTGTATGGAAAGGAATTCACTTATGACAGATCACAATCCCCTAACATGGTTAAACAGAGCCAGCCAGCAAAATGCCAAGTTGCTAAGATGGAGCTTGGGGTTGCAAGCATATGATATGTCCGTGCACCGCAGTGGGATTAGCAATGCCAATGCAGATGGGCTTTCAAGACTGGGGATGGTGTAAGGTACACTCAGACCTAATTTCCTCAAGCAGCATTTCTCAAGGGTCATTTGAAAAACTAGCTTGAGTTCTGTGGGGGGGGGGGGGGGGTGAAGATAGGTGAAGGCTTCCAGCCTAGCCAGATTTTGGAGATATCTGTAAATATCAATGGAAACCACAGGCTTGTCAAATGGTAAAAATAGTGTTACATGTGGAAATGGAAAAAAAATGTACCAAGTAAAGCATGTTGTGACCCTTTGATGTTAGGACTCTGAGCCAATGAGTCTAGAGTGGGGCATTCTACCTGTTTTAAGGCCAGAGTTAATGGCCAGAATTTGCATGCATAAATGTCTATTGCTCTGGCTTCTGCCCAGAGGTGAAGAATGTAAATGTTAGCATGGGAACCCAGGGAAGTGTGAAGAATGATGTAATGTGAACCAGGGATGTGATTTTAAAATGGAGAATTGGAGCATTAAGCATTTTTGTCTTTACCATCCAACTCCTCAGCACTGTCTTGCTCTATATAAGTTTATCTTGGACTTGTGTTTTCTCTTAGAAATATAGCTAGAAACTAGAAATATTACTGCTTTTCTGTGATTCAGAACTGTATTTCTCTGCTGATCTCTGAACTCTTGACTAGCACTGTGTAGTAAAAAGTATTGTCATGTTTTGACTGTTAAATACTTTTAAATCCTTTCAACTGTGGCTGTTTTTGTAGAGATTTAAGCTTACTTGCATGCCTTTTGTAAAATTGTACAAAAACACTTAAATAGCTTTAGCCCTGGGATATACTATCAGTTGGATAATATTGCACAGTAATAATTGGAACCCTTTTAATGGCCTTTGAGTGGCTGATAAATATTAGTGGGTGGTGGCAGCTGGTACTACCATATAGTCTGGGGAAAGGGGGCACAGCTTGAACTGTGCCAGGCTTCCCCAGGAGTGTCTGTATGGTTGTGTAAACGTCAGCCACTTGGGCAGGGACACGAAGCAGTTTTTGGACAGAGGGTGCTGCTAGTTTTAGATTGCCCACTAGGCTGAGATCTGGACCCTATAGCTGTGCCAGTGGGGAGTCTTATTGGGGACCTGGAGAGCAAGGGAGCAACCAGCCCCGGACTGATCTGTGTGCTCTAAGGGAAATTGCATTTTACTGTTATCCTTTCCTCCTATATGCGATGCCCCTCACTGTTGGTGGTGAGGGTTGAGGCATCTTGATTGCTGGGCCAGGGCACAGGTGTCACAAGAACATTGTCAGTGTGTGCTTGGCCCATTGGAAGTTGCGGGGCAAACGTTCAGAGAATGAATTGAGAATAGCTTCTGTTCTGTAAGAGTGCTCAAACCATTGCTCAAACCATTGCTTTTTCAAGCTTGTTGAGAATTTATTCTTTCAGATATCCACTGCTTGGGCCTTCCTTGGAGATTTTACTTCCTTGGAGATTTTATCTTCTAAGGAGACCATATTCCTGGCACAGTAGTACAGCTGTTGGGGACTGATATCACCTAAATGGCATTTTGTCTTTTCTGGGAAAACTAGTTTTGTCAGCAACCTAGTAGAGACTATTTGAATTCTGTCTAGGCAGAGGAGAGCTTAAGGATGTAGGATTCAGATGACAAGATTTGTGCTTCTGTGTAATGGATTTTATACACTCAGCTGAGATTCCTTCTTACAGTATAGGTAGGGATGACATGCCACTGGTGAGAGGGGAGTGCTCAACCCCTTATGTAAGGTTGTTTGGTTCCCAGTTGTGACTGGGGTGCACGGGTATCCCATTGTCTGGTCCAAAATCTAATACATTGATGTGCATTTTTTTGTTCTGCTAGTAGATGTGAAAGTTGGGTGCTTGGCACAAGGGTCAACTCTGCTTAGCAGATTCATTTTTCATTACCTAACCAACTTACCTTCCCATCTCTCTGTCTGGGTAGGGGAAGGTTATGGTTTTCTTGGCTTGTTAGGGAGTAGAACGTAATGGAGACCAGGATTGATGGGGGAAGAGGAGATGCTGGAGTACTGTGGGGATTTTATTCACAAAACCGGAACTGACTTCTATGGACTTAACTGTAAAATGAATCCCCTAAGCAGGAGTGACATTGTTAAATGGCATTTTTGTTTTCTTTTACCCGCTTGCCTGGGTGGTAAAATTGCTTATTGCCTACATTTTCCTGCTTATTAGAAGCCATGTTGGCAGCACCCTTAGGGCAAACACATGGCCTACTGAATCTGTCCCTTTTCCGTTTATTTACTGTAGTGTAGGTCCCGCAATGGATTGCTGTCTTGCTGACACTTTTTGTTATTGCCATACACCCCTCAACTGCTTTCACAGCTTTCATGCTCACTTAATTTCAACCCCCCCCCCCCCAAGTGCTCTTTCCAGATAGCCGTGGTGTAACCTTTGCTTGATGACCCCCAAAGAACTCCACATTGATGGTATCTTATTTGTAGTCCTGTACTCCACTGGGGAGTATGCATGGAGCTGGAAGATGTCATTCTAGTGGCTGCTAGCATTATGTCTACCCTTGGGAGTACCTTGTGCAGTAATATCTGAGATGTTGCCACCCCTCATCTGAATTTGTGACCTTTGAGGTACCTGGTCTCTACCAGAAGTTGAACAGACATTGCGCTTCCCCCATAGGATGGGAGAACTAGTCATTAGTTGCTTCATTCCCCTACTCCACCCTGCCTGTTGCTCAAGTCTCTCTGGTTGTCTAGGATAGACACTGACTCCCACACGTTGTTGGCCATTTGTCAAGGGTTCTTTGCAGCCTAGTGCAGGTCATAACCTGATTCAAAAGTCTGCTCAAGGTGGATTATGCACCATCTGTAGTTACTATCCTAAGTCGCTGCTTTTCTTTCTAGTACAAGTGATGATAAAGCCAAGGCAGTGTTGGAAACGGCTCGTTGGCACTTGGGAGCACTGGAAAAGCAGAGCTAGTTCTGTAAGTATACATGCCCTTTATCCTGCTTCACTGACCAAGGTGGTGTCTGTCCACTGCAATATAGAGCCCATTAATTCTTCCAGTAGACAAGAGCAATGTATTGGAAATCAGATGTCAACCATCCTAGACCCAAGAATATTTGTGTAGCTTTAACATCTTGTTAAAACCTTTGTGCAGGCTTGTGATTAGACATGCAACAGGAGTCTGAGGGCATATCCTATGCTTCCGCAGGTGGTGTAATCCACCAAGACTACCTTACCCTCTTAAAGCCAGCACTTCTGCAAGATCTCCTCTGACTACTTCCTGTTGTAGTACCTGCCAGTGGAGCCTGAAGCAAGCCAACAAGTCCGTGCCACTGCTGTCTTCATATCATTAAAGCTTAATTCTAACAAACTATTGTAGATCTGTAATATTGGCACTTAGTGACACCCCACCCTCTCTATGTGCAATCCTGCATATGGGATCTGTTTATGAGCTATTCCTTTTTCAAATGTTACCTTAAAGGAGAACCACACCCATAGCCTCAAACTGTTCATTTCATCATTGTTTGGTGTTTCTTAACATTTTAACACTGCTCTTGACTACTTAGTTTTTTAAATATTTTATATGTATTTTGAGTCTGACCACATGGGAGTCTAGCATCGTGAAGTGATCCTGATTGTTTAGTTTGCCTCTAATCTTGCAATGCAGTGCTTGTCTGAAATAAAAATTGCATCACGCAGGCCTCTTCTGCATTTATTTTGCATGCATACACTGCTGTCTTTCAGTCAGTTTTAAGTAACATTTCATGTCATTCAGTGACTACTTAAAACACAAGGCGCAGATGCCACAGAACAGACTTTAAAACGGAGTTTTACTGCTGCTGCTTTTTTGAATGCCTAAATTGCAGTCTCATATGAAGCCTGAATTGTATTATTGGGACTCCCATCCCCCTTCACACCTAACTTCCCTAGCTGTCAAAGTGCTAAGGATAACTTGAGGTGTTACCTGCTGTGATTGATAGCCAATTCTACTGTTTCTTTGTTTTAGCCTTTGCTTTCTGTATGGGTAGGGGGAGTACTTGGGAACTGACATCACAGCGTGGGTGTGTTTTTACAACTGTTGTGGTGATGTCAGTTTGGGGTTGGCTATGGTGGTGCAGCGGTTAGCTTTGTCACCTCCACAGCAAGAGGTTCTTCGGTTCGATTATCCGCTGGAGTGCACTCTGTGCGGAGTCTGCATGTCCTCCTGCAGGCAAATGAGTTTTTTAAAGACTTAGTAGGTGCATGTGTGTGCGCCTTCTGTGAAGGTTGGCTGCCAGGCTGGCAGCTCGACACAGTAAAAACCCCGCTGCCAATCAATCTGTGGACCAGTAATCCGTTGTGGCAACCCCTAACGGGAGAAGCCGAAAGGCATCACATGGTGATGTCAGTTTGGGAAGGGAATTGGTCAAAACACTACCTGTATTCATTGGCCTTGATGACATCGGTGAATTGAATGTGAAACCATGGTGTACAGTAAGATACTCTTCTAGTGGAGAGAAACATTCAATTTAAAATATTTTTGCTGTATTTATTCACAGCAGGGACTTGTAAAATAGGGAGATAAAGGACAGAGAAGTTGAGAATTTAATTTTGGAATCCCGTTTTTATCCTTAAAAGGCACTATTTAATAGTACAGTCCCTTTTCTGGAAACTTTCATATGGAGTATACATTACCACCACTTTTAAGTAATTCAAGTTTGGTGCTTTTTGGAAGCCTTACTATCTTGGGTGTAATTTTCACGTCTTCCTCTTTTATGCTAAGATTATGAAGCCATTTATTTTTATTAGTTGGGGCACTGATTTTTTTGGGGTGCTCTCTGATCAGAGTTAAAAAATATACTTTGAAAGGCACATCTATCTGAAAAGGAAGGTAGTGAGATGTGTGTTTTTTTTTTTGTTTTTTTTTTTTCTGTTCCTGAAACTAATCACATTGTTTGAAAAATGGTTTATTTGTAGCTTAACATACAGTCTATTTTTCTTGTATAGGCATTCCACCTGATCAGCAACGTCTGATTTTTGCTGGCAAGCAACTTGAAGATGGTCGTACCCTGTCTGACTACAATATTCAGAAAGGTATATGCACTACATAGTCCCGTCTGCCTGTTTTTCCCATATTTGGTTAGAGCTGAGAGAACTTCACTGTCATTCAGATGGTGAGGCAAGCCTTCCTGAAGATTTTTTTGTTTGCTTAGGTGTGTCCCAAGCAGTTTAGAATGTGTGTGTATTGATTGTCTGCGTTCAGACTGAATGTAAAAGGATAATAGTCTGTAAATGTGTGCATTTAATTACAATTGAATAGGAAATAGTTTATGGAACAAAACTTGACTTGTGTGTGTTGCACTTTGTAGTGCTTTGTCTGTTAATGTGGGGACTCTGGGCTGATTGCCACTTGACATGCTTCTCTTTGAGGACAACTGGGTATTTTTTGGTCCTATTCCTGCAGGTGTAGGACACTAGGTCTTGATTACATTCTGCACAAAGCTGGCACTGTTAAAGCTGATAAATGTAAAGAAGGATGGTAGCTAGGATATCCATAATATAAAGATGCTGTGTATGGATAGGAATTTGACATGGGTTGTGGTTTGGGAGAAGCATTTGAACTGTGTGACTAGGACCATACCTGTGCTATACCATTTTTAAAGGCAGCCATTTAGTGACCTCACTGTTTTTATTTAAAAAAAAAAAATCATAACTGATAAACATTGTCATTGTTTTGGTTGTGATAAGTATTTATTGGAGAGAATAATGCCTGTTAGTAGGGAAAACAGGTAACTAGCTGGAGACGATCTGTACAGTGTTCTCTCTTTTGGAACCTTTATGGTTGCTAGTTAATTGGAAGAAAGTTTGTGGTGTATTCAAAAGTCTTGGTTGTCTGCAAATACTGGTTTTAATTTGCTTTTGTCCAGTCTGTTTTAATTATCTTTTTGAACAGTGTGCGAGAGGTGTTGTTGATTATGGCACAGTACCACAGGTTTAGAAAAGGTCATAATTGTGTATTTGTAGATGGAGTTGGAAACTCAGGACTTCCATTCTTCTACCTCTCCAAAAGCAAATTAGAGGTCAGTTTAGGTACTGACCAAAAGAGAAAAGGCTTGGAAATCTGAAAATATATCAAATTTAGTGGTGTGTAGAATGTGGCTTGCGTGGTGGTGTTTTGTATGTTTGTATGTAGTGCGACCTTGGAGTGAGAACAATTAAGTAGGGGTGTGTGGGGGGGCTTGCCCCCCCCCCTGCTTTTATGTAGTATAGAGCTTATGTTTGTATGTGGGGAGGATGGTATGCGCCCGTGCAAAATCTCTGGTGTGCGATAGATAGATAGATATCTTGGTGTGTGTATATTACTGTTTATGGCGTGGATTGTTACTGAAAATTGGTTATGCATAAGTTCATCTAACCTATTTATTTTATGTTAATTCTGCAGAGTCTACTCTTCATCTGGTACTTCGTCTCCGTGGTGGAATTATTGAGCCATCCCTTCGTCAACTTGCTCAAAAGTACAACTGCGACAAAATGATCTGCCGCAAGTAAGTATTTTAATTGTCAGTAATGCAAACATTGCTATCATCGTCATCATGAGCTCATAGTAATAATGGAACAGTAATATAATCAGAATTATTTGCTCAGTTTTGTTCTCTTGTTTGGCATATTTCTTAGTCTGGTTCAAAGAGGTCATACTACAAAATGGATGCGTTACGAGAAACATTGATATGAAGATATTAAGATTTCTAGAAGTCGTTCACAAATTACATTGTACTAATGCAGTGCGTTTGCCATTGCCCTTTGATTCTGTTCTGTAGTGCTCATCTCTGCTCTGTTGTACTACGCTGTGAATAGCCATGATTTAGTTTTACTAGAAGAGGAAACCATTCAGAAATGTGCTCCTCTGTGTAATTTATTTCTATTTATTTTTATTTTACGTTTGGTTACTGGGAGCGTCAAGATTTTATATTTACGCATTTGTTAAATAGGTGGTGTGGTACTAAAATGTCGTCTTAGCTGTGATCCAGTCCATGGGCAGTTGATCTGCATACAGTTATCTGTATATTCTTAGAGAAATTTCTGTTACATTTGAACTCCTTATCTGTAAATATAACAAAGTAACTCTGAGCAGTTGGAGAAAATACAGGGTTTCCTAACAGATATTGAGAGATTCAAGGCTTGTCTTACAGCTAAAAACTGCAGCAACTGTCTTGTGTATGCTTTTGCCTTCTTTTGACAACCTTGGGCAACTTTATTTACTGGTGTTATCGGCTGTAGCTGTTGGGTTGGTTATCAGAAATTGAGCATTCATAAGCTTGATTTTAATAACTTCTAAGTTCAGGTGGTCGAGTGTTTGTCCACCCCCTTAGGGATTTGGTATACATATATATGTTTTTATAATGACATAAATGCTCTTATTTTTGGATCCCTGTGTAATTTCCCAAAGTATCACTGTCTAGCAGTTACTTTAACTAAGCAAATCTGACACTTGTGAGGTTTGTAGTGTTATTGAAGGAATAACTTAAACCTAAAATGCAAGTGTGCAATGTGACTTGCATTGGAATAAAAATGGGGCTATTTGGCCAACTCCTGCTGCCCCCCCCAACTGCAGTTAATTTTTTAGTCCTCAATCATATCCATTCTTATCTTGCTGCAGTGCAATTCTTTTCTAAGCGAGCCACCTGTCTCTGCACCCCTTTCCTTGAAAGACCCTTTCCCCAATGTTTCATCAACCTGAGACCCAATTATTTTCTGCAGTCTCAAAACTGAGGCTACAGTTTTGCAGGTTTTGATACTTTTCTTTGTTTGTTTCAGATCAGTTCAACTCCCAATGTATGTCTTATTGCAGAAACCCAGGCTAGTAGCTGTTTAAACCTGGTCCAGGACTGATCTTATACATGCATGTAGGGTGTGCAATATTGGAAGAGGTGATGTCTGACAGAGCCGTAACTCCTTCAGATTGGGTAGGAACATCAGTTTGTGAGACTGCCACTGACCAGTAATAGTCCTACCCCTGTGTAGTTTAACATCCTTGATATTGTATTGGGATGTGCAACAGTAATAAAAATCTGCTGTTAAAGTATTTTTTGGAAAGAAAACTGGTAAGCATTGCAGGGTTAAGAGCAGAGGGATAACTTAAAGCAATAAATTTACATCTGATAAGAGATGGTCTATTATGTCTATTGTTATGGCATTGCTAAGTTGGAGAAATACTCCAGAAGGATTAGTGGGAGACTGGATGGAGAAATTGCCATTTAGAATGTCACAAATAAACAGTGTAATTCTGCTGGGGGGGGTGTATACAGTAATTTGTTTCAGATTTTTATAAAGACTTGGCAGGGAATCCCTTCATTGGAAGAATAGTGGGACATTGGAAATGTAGGTGTGTAAGGAGTGCAAAATGAATTCACCTTGTGTAGGAGTGCATAGCAAAACATTGTAAGTTAGGGCCTGTATGGCTGGGGTGGATAATTTAGGGAAGAAATGGAGAAGGAATTTGAGAGGCTCATGGTCCAGGTGAACTAAGTTCCAGAATGTTGCTGTTAACCTGACAAGGCTTTGACACTTGTTGTTAATCTGTGGTGGTTTACAGTTTCTTTACGTGAGAGTTGATTTAAGGAAGATTCAGCATAATTGCCATCCTATTGACTACCATTCCATTTTGGAAATCATTTAAAAGATGATATAGACTGCACAAGTCTGGTCCTAATTCTCCAACTAATTTGTTTTGCTGTCTCACAGTTCTAGTCTACCCAATTCTGCTGGGTTTAATTCTCTTTCTGGGTCACCGTGATTTGCACCAGACTTGCTGGATGTATCAGATTGTCAAAGGCCTTTGACATTGTTCCTTATAAGAGGTTGGTAGAAAAAAATAGGGTATGGTGGTAGGGTTCCAAATGTTGAAGTGGACCTAAAGCTGATGGAAAGCATTGGACTAATGGTGGGAGTTCCTTTAAGAAATTAAGTGGTGAATTTGTAGGTCTACTTGTTTGGTAAACTTCCTGTAAGGAACTCCCTAAATAGTGAACTTGTACTGAGCTTGCAGGATCCCTTGCTGGAAGCATACATAAAACCTGTACTTTGAAACATCAAGTTATTGATTCCCCAAAGGATCAAAACCGAAAATTGAAAAATTTTTGTGGGGGGAGGTGCCCCCAAATTATATTAATGTAGATATAATGTATGTCTAAAATATAGAGAGCGTGTGTGATGTCTTTCCATATATATGCCAAAAGCTCAAGTTTTCAGAAACTTGAAATTCATATTGTTGCAACGATAAAGACCCCCTGCCACCCCCACATCTCCTGCATATAATATATACCAACTCGGATATCACATTAGTGGGGAAAAGGGTACATCCCTGCTCCTCTCTGTACCAGGATCTCCATGCAAAAGTTTAGACTTTTCAGAAAGTGTCATCTCTCAACAATATGAATTTCTAGCTTCTGAAGGGGAATTCATGTATATTTATGTATGTGTACACCAACTCAGATTGCACACAAAGAACACACTACCAATTCTTTCTGTTTTGTGGCCTCCCACAAAATAATACTGGATTTGCTTCTGTTGACACCAGCAATATTGGATATATTAAACGTGTGGTTGCAGAGTTATTTGGGGATGCAAAATATTCCCTTTCCCAATTTTTGCGATCCTGGAGGAGTTAGTTTTTTGTCAACCAGGCGAAGGGTGTGCCAGTATGTATGCATGCAAGCACAAGATACCACAGTAGGTCTGGAGAACAAATTCTTTGGTATTCTAGTGATGAACTGTGCAAACTGGGTGGGGGTGGAGCGATACAAGGTGACATGATTTGTGTAGTGGATTTTGAGACCTACTTTAGAAAGGAAACAAAACTCAACTTTTAAACAGCTTCTCCAATACTCTCATGCATGTGTCCTGAGAATCCCTGAATCTCTGTGGGCATACATTCTAAGAGTGACTAATGTTTTCCAGAGTCCTGCCATCTTATCTGTGAAACTTTCTCCTTTAGTCTATTTTGATCATGCCCCTTTCAAGCGGCCATTAATTTCATCTGTCTTAAAGCAAATCGTATCTGGAAAAGTCATGCCTGGTTTCCTCAGCCCATCCATTCTCCTTGTATGCAATTTTGGTCACTTTTTCTTTGTTTTGAAGAAATCTGATTTGCAGCAACCTGTTTAGGGCACTTTCATGCTTGCAGTGGACTTTATAGTCCCTTTTTTTTTTTTTTTTTTTATTTCAAGGTTTCCTACCTTTTTCATTCAAAGTGATGGTTTCGTAACTGCAGTGGTTTTAATTGTTGCATTTTGGCTTGCATCCATTCATGGATAACAAGTTGTCGTACTACTTTGGTCTGGGGAGCTTAAAGTTAATTTTAAAGATGGCTGTGCCTTGTATTCTACCTTATTTTTTTGTTTTACAGATGTTATGCTCGTCTTCATCCACGTGCTGTTAATTGCCGTAAGAAGAAATGCGGTCATACCAACAACTTGCGCCCAAAGAAGAAGCAGAAGTAAACTAGTTGCTTTGGTTGTAAAGACTGTATTGTAGTGCTGCAAATAAAGACTTATTGGCTATTACTTAGTATTTGTTCCACTGACTGGCTGATAATTGTGGCTTCACATAAACATTGTTTTAAGGAGAGCATTTATAGTGCTTTGTAGAATGTTCTGAATTATTTCAGAATCTTCATCAGAAAGGAAATTGAACGTGTATGAAATTTTCCACATGCACTATTGGGGAAATTGGGTATGTAATGGTTGGACTGTTGGTGACTTAACTGTTTTGGCTTGCTTTTGTGTCTCTACTTTTCTTTTTTTTTTTTTTTTTTTTTTTGCTATTAGTGAACACTTAAGCTTTTTCATTATTAAACTGGCATGTGTGATGACATCAATATACCAAATAAAACACACCCCTATTCTGAATATACATGGAATCTTTACAACTGCAGGAGGGTGAATACAGAATATCAGTTTTAAAAAGTCTCACTCATTGATGCAGAGTCACTGTAGCTGTAGTTTCCTGTAGTGTTGTCCTTGGGTTACTGAAGAATCTGCTTGACTGTTGAAATATCCTTAGGCAAATTGCTAGAAAAAAATGCTCCTTGACACCCTGGATAGAATTTACAAGTCTGCAGCATTACAAGAAGAGGTGATATGATGGGAATATTTTTGTTGGTGAGCTGACTTTGGGTTCTTGTGTATGGAAGGTGAGGGTGACTAAGAGGGGAGGAATATTCCACCATCTTAGTGCCACTGTCCTAAAGTTAATGTGTTGGCCAATGCTCATCCCTCCAGTACAGATGTATAGTTAATGCACATGCTGGAGCTGGAAGACTGAGGTGGTAAGTTGGCTATGCCAGTTGCCAGGGAATTGGACTGTTTTTGAAGGGGGTGTTCCCATAAGATAGACCGGGTGTACTTATCTGACTTTATTTTTGCTATTTAAATAGCATTTATCGGGCAATGCTGCTTGAAATGCACATACCACACTTTCTAGTCGATTTAAGCATATATGTATTAGTGACTTGTACTTAGTTTTTTTTTTTTTTTTTTTTTTTTTTTTTTTTTACAGTGAGTGTAAACTGAGCTGTAAATTCAGGAATGGGCACCAAGAGGCAAAAGTTAGTTAGATTGCATCTGCACCTGCCAACCTGCATCACTAGAGCTTAAGTGACTCTACTTCACCTTAATCTCTGCTGGAATTGAAAGTTGTGCATGAAGAAGCTGCTAGATTTAGGATATACGAACCTGTGACTACTAGTGCACTTGTTGGTTAAAGATTACCGTAGTCTGTATCCAAGGTTGTATGTTGAGGGGCTGGACCGTTTTGTTTCTGCAGCTTCAGAAGGTGTCCATTGGCTAAAGAGGTAGAAGCTGCCTACCAGAATGAATTTTGATGTAGAAGCAATCTGATTCAACTTTGTGGGTACTGTAGGCACAAAGTTTTTTTCTAACCAATTAGTGATGGTACATTGACAACATTAAAAAAGCAAATCTGCATAAGCACATACTGGACTTCCACATTGAAAATCCCAGTTGATTCTCACTAGGGTAATGTATACCATGGGGTAGTTAAAGCCAATCTTAACACCAAATTGGAAAGATTAATTCAAGCTTCAGAAGGGTAATTGGCTAGGCTTAAAATGGCCTATAAGGGCAGCTAGACTAGTATTTTCCTGTGAACACAATATAGTAAATGATTTGTGGAAGCAAACCTAGTAAAGCTAGGTAGAAAGAGGGACAGAACTGGAAGACTAAGTGAAATTCAGCAGGAGGAGAGACTGAAGAGTCAAGAGGAGAGCATACCCAGAGTGGATAGTGGTGCCAAAGCCTTGGAAGATTCTGCATGGATGGGGGAAAGAAAATCAAGGTAGGGAGCCAATGGCAGGGACAGTAATGAGGGTCTGAGGTGGTAGAGCTGGTTTTGTGGAGGAGTACAATTAGGATAGTGAAATGGGGCAGGAAACCAAACGGATTGTTGTGGGAATAGTGGGCAGGGTTTTAGTGTTGGGGGCTTTTCACCAAATCCATTAGTGAAAGTGGTGTATGGGCTCTGACTCAAGAATTCTACTAAGGTGCGGAGTTGTGTGGTAGGAATACATGTAGTGCTTGTAAAATCAGTGACTCTTCAGACTAAACAACTTCCTAGTTGCTTTGCCTCTCCCAACTGTCGGCCCCTTTTTTCTTCCATAAGTCCTTAGCTCTTCACCATGAAAGTTTTGTGTACTTTTCACTTGTATCTTCTGCCAAGCCCACAGTTTGCTAGGCATATGGTCCAGGAGACTATTAAGGAGCCTGTCCTAATTATCTCAAGGCATTGTCTGAACTGACGTGCTTGAGAGAATCTAACCCTAGATTACATTTCGCAAAAAGTGCATAGCCTGAGGATCTGACTTAATTCTCCCAGACTTGGGGGTCCCTGTGTGTTTAAGCAAAGACCCACATTTTCTGTAGGCAGGCTGGGTGGTTGATCCAGCCCCTCTGAGTTATATCATTACTAATACAGATCTTGGGGCTTTATATATATTTTTTTACTTTGGCCCTATTTTTGGTAGCTGACATGCTGGCGTAACAACTGTGGGCTGCTACACCTACCATCCCTTCTGACATGCATACTTTTGCATATGGCCTTGTGAAGGCTGCCTTTATCTCCATATCATTCAAGCCACAAGGCCCCAGTCCTGTGCACTGTTTATAAGGTGTCATTCTAGCAATGGGTGCCAGCAGTGCAGCAGATGGAAACACCTCCATCACTCCAGGATAGGGGAGTAGGCTTCTGCTCCTTGACTACCCATATTACTACTGTCTTTAACTAGCTTGTGCTCAGGGTAATTTTCTGTGTTGTGGAGTTGAAATAGGTTGCAGTAGTGGTAGGAAGCAGGCTTGGGGAGGTGGCAGAGAGATGCTATGGGTGTGGGAAGTGGCTTTCTTAACATTGCTGCCAGTGCACTTTGGAAGGAGAAGCTTATGGCGTGTGTGTGTTTGGAATTAGACAAGGAAGAAAAACTTGAGCATGTCGCAAAGATAAGGGGAGATTCTGTTATCGATAAACTACCTTAATCAGTGATTGTAATACTTTAAACATGGGTTGCTAGTGTGTTATCTTGATAGTTGTACCTTTAAAACTAAGAAGAAATGGGGCAGGGGATTGGAAGCAGAATAAAATGAGCAAGTACTCTGAGATGATAGAGGGAGAAATACCGAAAGAATACAGCAAAGGAACAAATAAGGTCTGCATGTATTAAATTGTAATAAAAGGAGTCTGGAGGAAGAGGGGTACTGAATTTGCTGATATTAAAGATACATGGGCCTTTGGAATGTTGCATGGAGGTCAGGAATTAAAGGTTGCAAGGAATTTTCAAGACTGAAGAGATGGTGGATAGTCTCTGTAGATAAGAGAAGGCATCAAATGTGAGGCTAGAGAGGAAGAGGGATAATTATCAAGAAGGGGATGAGGAGGTATCTAGGTTCAAAGCTAGATGAGTGTTGCAGAGTTGAGGTAGAGAACGGAAGTGCATATGAAGTGATATGCGATGTATATACATACAAACACGTGTGTGTGCATAATATATACGCACACTGGATTTAAAAAGTTTACACATCCCTATAACTCAAGAGTACCGTCTCAGCACCTCTGTACTTATACCGGAGTGCGCTGTGAGATCGGATTATTCCAATCCAAGCCACCACTTGCAATAACACCTCCACCCAAATCTAAAGTGCTTTTGTTCTCCCCAAATAGATGGTCCAGCAGCAGGTATTTCCTTTTTTGCTGATATTTGCAGATTAGCAGATTTTACCTGCTGCTGGATCCCTCTGTTTAGTGATCACTATTGGAGACTGACACTGGGGTTGTTACCAGGAAGTCCTCTATCTTCTTTTGCCGTAGTAAGCTGACATTATGTATTAATAAAGTACGTTTGATTTATTTTTATTTTGTAATGATTCTTTCAGGTGCTTGTGGAGAGAATGAAGTGTGTAAGAATGCAGACAAAACTGCGTGTGTGAGACTGAATGGTACAGGAGTGAATGAAGTGTGTATGAATTTAGAAGTGTGTGCCTGAGAATGCAGTGCATGGAGAAATGAGAAAATGGAAGGTTGTTGGGCTCAGTGAGGAAAGACATTTGTTTTGTTTACAATATGTGCAACATGACTCATCTGGCATATGTTTGTCTGTTTTGTTTGGCCATGTACACAGTTTCTCCAGGTCAAGTAATCTTATTGAATGGAAATTTTTATATTGTGTTCCTGGAAAGGGGGGAATAATGTGCAATGTAAACCATGTGCACAGTCCACACTTATTACATGAAAGGAAGAAAAAAACACTGTAGGCACTTTCATCTTGGCACTTGGGCATGAAAAAGAAAAGTCACAGGCACTTTCGTCATCTTCCTTTTCTTTCCCTGCTTGAACTCTATTAGAACTTCATAGGAAATGTCTGTTCTGTAGTTCACATGGAAGTAACTTGTAGGTGTTCTGATAAAATTCATGCATATCCCACCATTGCTATATGGAGAGTTCAGGCATGTCGTGCTAATAGTTTGCTTAGTCTGTTTTTCCCTCATGAATGTTACATATATTCACAGACAGCTGCGATATTATTCCAGTTGGCAACCAGTCTGGAATTTATTGTGGCAGAATGTTCACGTGTTTCATAAGAGCATTTGAACCAACACACGCAGTGAGCTCCTTGACGTTCTTGCGAGATGTTATCCTGTTTGTACAGTGTTCTTTGGTCTTTACAAAGGGTCTGCATGGTACATTGACCAAGATAGTGTGCATACCTTTTCCAGAAAGGTAAAAAAATAAACCTTGTCATCACAAACAAAACCTGCTGGAGGGATAGGTTCCTGACCCAGAGACTCCCCAGACTCTAATAGATTGCCCATACATGTCAAGCAGAGTGCCTCTTTGGCCCTCTTCAAAAGGAACCTTGACAGTTGGATGGGAGAGAGGAAATTCACCCTGGGGATCACGTCAGTTGCCCTGCTAGACAGGGGCCCATGAAGTAAATAGTGTGGGAAGAAATAGCCAGGGAATTGTTATGGCTAGGCTTGTATCAGCCCTAGGGCTGATGGCCTTGAACCTGTGCACAATATAAATTCCTTTCCAAATATTTAATAATGACTGATGTGCACTGTTAACATTTACACTGTTGGAAAGGTCAATGTCTGCTGAACATCTTTCGCATTTACATTTTTAGTCTAGCTCTTAGTTTTCTGTATGATATTAGAAATGGATTTTCTGAAAATGAGCTCAGGCTGCATTGTTCTATGGTGGAATTAAGCAGGCAGCTTTTTCTGAGCTGCTAGGAGTTAAAATGCCAGGTTTGTGTGACATAAATGAGGCCACAATAAATTTCAAAACTTTTCCCACCTTTAATGTGACCTATAACCTGTACAATTAAATTGAAAAACAAATCTGTTGGGGGGGGGGGGGGGGATATAAAAAAACGTACAATAAGCTGGTTGAAGAAGTGTGCACAGGCGGAGTAAGAATGGTAGTGAAGTCACCTAAAACAGTAGGCATTTAAGTGCCATACTAGGAAGGAGTTTGGAGATAATGGGGAGAAGAGTGGTTCAATGCAGAATCTGGGATAATAAGGCACTTTCTGTAGACTGATGTATAGCAGTGGTTGTCGGAAAATCCTGCTTGGTGCTGCTGATCAAAAATGATTGCTTGTACCCTTGTGTATTTCGCTCTGATCAGATTCATGGAATGCAGTGCCTTTGAGGTGTACCACACAAGACAAATAGTTGGAAATGCCATGTTAGTTACTCTCAAATAAGATGAGATTAAAAAATCCCTAAATTAACATGAAATAATAAAAGCATTCTGTTTTCCTTGGGTCTCTTCTGAAAAGCTTATGTCTTGCCTTTCAACCAGTTTGGGACTCTGAAGATGCGATATCTGGACTAAAAATAGAACAAGAAACTTTAGCAGATCAGTAAAAAAAGGAGGAAATGGCAGATACCGCCAAATGGGACCTGAATCCCTGATCCTGGGCAACTTTAAATACCCAGCCTTCTAGCTCAAACGAATGCCCAGAAATTCCTCAAACTTGTCAATGCCAATGCATTGGATCAGTTGGTCAACACCCCCCACAAGAGGTGAAAATATCCTGGACCTGGTATTAACCAACATGAGTAGCCACTGTAGCACTCCTACAGTGTCATCCTTCTTGGTAAGATCCGACCATAAAGCAGTCACTTTTGAGGTCACCATCTCCCCTGACCACCTCTCTAGCCAGGGTCAAACTTTTCCAAAGCTGACTGCAATCTCCTGAGTAGGTAGAAGCAGCTTCAGTCACTGTCCCTTCAGCTGAATCAAGCACTGGTGTCCAAGCCTACACCAGAAAACTGAGCCACCTATATAGCTTCATGGACTCTGCAGTACCTGACTGGGCCAAATTGTCTTCCTCAAGGAAGAGTAAGCCTGTCTGGTGGAAATGAGCAATAAATATTTTCTATAATAAAGGGGAAAATTGCTGTGCAGGACCAAGGAGCAGGTGCCAAGTTGGAAGCAATCTTCCCTTTGTCTGAATAAGCAAGGTCACTGGTGAAATCCTCTAAGGCCAACTTCAAGTCTAAATTGGCCACATCCACTAAGAACAGTCACAAAGCCTACTTCGCATAAGTCTGCAATCTCAAAGGTAACTCCCAAAATATGCTCTGAATTGGTGTTCAAGAATACCACATACACAGATGCCATAAATATAGCCAACCTGCTAGCAGACAAAAACTTCTCACCAATATGCACCCTATTCAACCAAAGTCTGCACCAGCTTCATCCCAGCAGAATGGAGGACAGCCAGAGTCATCCCTCTGCACAAAGGTGGAACATCCACTGACCCAATTAATTATAGGCAATCAGCCTAACTAGCCTGATCTGCAAGGCAATGGAACGCATTATGGTCGCCTTCTTACAGTCACCAAAGCCATAGATAAGGGCAAGATGGTGCATGCTGCCTACCTTGACCTAGCCAAAGCCTTCAACACTGTTTCCCACCTGGGCATAATAAACTCTCCCAGCTAGACATCAATCCATATGTTACCAGATGGGTAGCTAGCTGGTTCACTGGTAGAACCTACTCAGTCAAAATAGGGGAAGCCACCACTAGTAGTAGACCCGTAACGAACTGTACTCAAAGGATAGTCTTGGGGCCTCTACTGTTTGGGATATACTACCAGTGGTCTGTGGCTAACCAGGTTTGCAGATGATTGCAAGCTGGGCACTGTCATAAATTCCCATAGTGCTGTGAACATACTCTGAGGCCCTTAACCAAACTAATGACTGGTGCCGGAAGCATGGCCTCAAACTGAACTGAATGCCAAGAAATGCATCATCTCCTTTGGGGAAAATGGTGTCTCCACTAATTATCACATTAGTAATGTAATAACGTACTAAGCACACAATCAGTCGTGTGGGACTTGGGCACCCAGGTTGATAAACCTGACTTTTGACCACCATGCTGCCTCCGTTGTACTGAAGGCTTTCTACAGAGCCCACCTCATAAGTAAGGGTATTTCATCCATGAGCAAGGAGGTCATAGCATCCCTGTACTCTCGTATTGGACCCATTATAAAGTACAGTGTCTCATTTGGCATGTACCTTGCCAAGCACATGCAGCAGTTGGAGAGACCAGAGGTTCTGACAAGGAAAATCTAAACAGGCTAAAAGCCCTGTCCCTCTGCTCAGTCTCGTACAGACTGCTGAGAGGTGACCTGTCTGGCATATGAGGCCATTTCAGACTCAGCCTTCATGGAGTAGTTGTTGCGTATCCATAAGTCAAACTCCACACGCACAACCCATGCGCAAGTTCTCAACCTGGATGTGACATTAATAGAACTTGTTGGCAGGATAGAGGTGTATCCTAACGACACCCCCATTTGTGCAATAGACTGTATGTCAAGTAGAGTACCTCACTAGCTTGGAATATGGATGGGAAAAACTATATCCCCAAGATCCCACCTGTGTTCATGCTGGACAGGGAAAACAAGTGCTGACCCTTTGAGAACATGGGTGAAATTCTTGGCTAGGCTTATAAGGGCCTCCAGGCCAGTAGCCTATGATCCTATCCACCTATAAGTGGGTCAGTATCTTAAATTTACCGAGAGCATGATTGTCATACCCTGCCTGGAATACAGCAAGATTAAACTGGATGAGTAAAAGTAACATTTGCAGCATTCCCAGGAATGGGACACTGACAATCCACTGATGTATTCAAGATGGTGTAGAAACAGGCATGGGGTAGAGGAAAGTGGAGGGGGGGGCAGATGTTAAGTGACTGTAAAAGTGGGCTAAAATTTTTTTTTCTTATCTGGTAATTGTATTATAGTATGTTTTGTTATAAAATGCACAATGAAGTTTTACTAAATCATGTTATAGATACAAGTGTAGTAGATAATCTTAATTGGAGAAGTAAAATCAATTGTACTTAAAGTAGGGAATTTTGTACTAGGAAGAACATGGGACCACGTAAGGACAGCAAGTAGTAAGCAACAGTGCACTGGGTAAGGAAGAAAGGCTAGGAGATACCAGATTACAACTATAAAGAAAATGGTTCCAGTAGTAACAAACCATCAGATTAGTCTGGAGGACGTGGTGGAGATTATGGAACTTAACGTACAAGACGCAGTTCAGGAAACTGTAGTTGGAAGTAACCTGTACTGCTCTGAAAAGTATGAAACTACAAGTAAGATTTGAGAATACAGTAAATACATTTTTCTTTGGGTGGGTAGTTAAAGTTAAACAAATTGAAACCAAATGGATGAGCTGGAAATAAAGGAAATGTCAGATTTAAAACGAGGAGGAGGAAATGGAGAGTAAATTAAGGACTTGGGGTGGGGGGGGGTGGTAGAATATAGTTTGATCGTGACCAGCAGCATGCATACTAAGGAGATATAAAAAGGGGGTACTTCAGAGATTGCTTTACACTGATCAACACCTTAATTTCAGCTATTCCAGTCTAAAAATAGAAACTGAGTGCCATTGAAATTGAGTAAAATTCAGTTGCTGGCTAGTTGGTGTACTGCTCTGATGCCAGCAAATTAGAAATTTGGAGAACTTGAAAGTCCACCAAAAAATGTGAAGAGAAAATACTGGGAAGGATCCTGCAGCTGTTCACACCTCAGATTTGGTTCAAGAAATGGCCTCCAGTAATTTTAAGGGGGGAAAAAAATGAAATACTAAAGGAATATCAACTCAAGAAAAATTTGGAAAAATAGAAGCTTTAATTAGCAATTTGAAGTGATAAAATGTAAAAATCAGAGATGGAAATGAAAGAGCTGAGTGAGGCATCTCAAACTTTCAAAGAGTAGTAGTGTTTAAAGATATGATGTAGAGAGAGACCTGAGATTTTCTGTTGTACCAGAGCAACTGGAACAGGCTGTATTAATTTTATGGAAGTACACTAGCAACTGGACTGGGGTTCTACATCAGGATTTGCTAACTGAAAGTAGCACAACCAGTATTAAAAATTGGAGACAGCAGTGTGTTTGTGGGGAAAAATAATTCCATCTGGCATAAGAGAAGCTAATTTACCCCAGCAATCTGGGAATGTTGAGAAGCAGGAGCGAGATTTAGGCTGTTGTATCCAGTTGTCTTCATAGAGTCCCACCCCAGAGGATCAAAGGCATTTGTTGATGCAGAACAGGCTAAGAAAAAAAGGGGGCTGTTATTTTTCTGACAGTCAAGTTCGTGTAGAGAGATGGTTAAGTAACAAGAATTATTTAGAGGGGGCTGGCAAAGTATTGGAGAATAAAGGGGATCTCATAGAACAAGAGCAGGAGCAACTTGCAGAGTGCTAAAGAGAAAATAACCTGGATAATGTACATGGGTTTAGAAAGCTGTGGTGGTTTTATTACTCTAAGGGCAAAGACCTGTCAACCAGCCTCATGAAGACCTATTTAATTTTAAACCATGTGTCTTTACTACCTTAAAGAATGACAAATGTGTTGTCAAAATTGATGGATATGGAGCACATTGTGGTTTTCTGGAGGGAAGGCAAACATTTGACAACTTCAGAACAATGATCCAGAAGGATTCAGAATTTAAGGCAGTACTGATGCAGAGAAAGCATTTGAGGAGTTAAATGGGATTTTGAGTAGGGTTTGCATTCCCTGATACAATAGTAAGGTTAATTTGGAGGGTATATGAAGGATCAGAGGCCAGAATTAATGTGGAAAGATTCCACCCCAGTATGTGGTATTCAGTCAAGAACCAGGCAGGGGGGTGTCCTCTTTCCCTTTATTTGCTTTATATTTAGAGCCACTGCCAAAGAAAATAAGGGACTCAGAAATTCAAGGATATAATTGGTATGGTAATCAAAAGTTGGCTTTATTTGCAGATATTTTTATTTGATAAATACACAAGGGCATCTAGGTGGTGTGGAACGTATTGACAGTTTCAGGTCTTTTCTGGATATAAAACTAAAGAAGATAAATCTAGGGAATATTATGTACCCATTTATGCCTTGGTTCTGCAACGCATGGCAAGATGAAGTATTGAGTAATATGGATGGAAAAGGCTTCTGTTATGGCAGCTAAGTAGAGTAAACAAAAGATAAATTGAGAAACTAATCTCTCTTTATGGATAGTGAGACGTAAGCAGTAAAAATGTTTTTGGCACTTTTAGTTGTATATAGGTCAGGCATATTTTTATAAACCAGAGAAAAGTTGTTGCCTCCCTTTAAAGAGTTGAAGGGATTTACGTGTAGAGAAAGAGGGCAATAGTTAAGTAGGATAAGTTGGCCCTCCCAATAGAACAAGGTGGTTTAGGACTACCTGATTTGCGGAATATTTTACATAGATACAGTTAAGGCTCATATACACAACACAAACAAAAGGTTATAATTCAAATTGGAAAAGGGTGATGATGCTGGTGGTGATTAAGAAATAAGGAGAGAGTGGAATTTTGGATGCAGATCCTTAAGGAGAATAATAAACTCCATACAGGCTGTGTTCATAAAGTTGCAGAAAGTTTTCTCCGAACTAAGCCAACATGGGGATGAAAGAATTTGCCAATAAGGTATGACTGTAAATAAGAGGGGCTGGAATTTACTGGAGAAAACTGGCAAAGGAAACAATGTATTGGGAGCAAATAACTAGAGAGGGAATGGTAATAAAATGGCTCCAGGAATACGTTCGGACTGCAGGTTAGAAATGGCCTTTCCTATCTGGGACAGATATCTGAGTATAGGCAGAGACAAAGGGACAGAGGAAATCCTAAATGAAAGACCTGCTCTGGTAGAGCTTTTAGTCAAATTTAGAATAAAAGGTGTTAAAAAGGGGATAATTAATAGGGCATATAAAATTTTGCATGACAAATATAAAAATCAATCAGAGGAGGTTAGAAGAGACTGGAAAAGCAATTTAAAATAGAACAATGGGGTGACATATGTATGGCTCCCAAGTATGTAATGAACTTCAGGAAGGTTTAGGATTTTTGCTTTTAAGTATTTGCATGTGTATTTTATACCCTAAATGGACTTCAAATATTTTTTCCTTGGGTAGCTAGCAAATGTTGGAGGTGTGATGAGGAAGAAAGCGGTGACTCGGAACATATTTTTTTTGAACTGTAATGAGCTAGCAGATTTAAAAAAAGAAAATTCCACCAAAGTGGCAATTCTGCCACTCTTGGCAGAATTATTGGGGAGCAAATGACTAAGGAATGATTTTTTTGTGCTGGGGCACAGGATCTGAATTGCCTAGACACAGTAAGACCTTAATTTTAATTCTCTTGGTTGCCCAAAAAAAAAGTTACTAGAAAATCAAAATCAACTATCTGAAGTACTAAATACTGTAAAGGAGATGAAAAAAACGGAAGAGGGATCTTTGGAAAAGGTAGGAGCACATTGTGTAGAAATAAATGGAATTAGTGTAAATATGTGCAGAATAATATTCAGGAGGAGTAAGGTTTAAGGGAAGGCAGGATTTGAGTGAGCTCTGTAATGTTGGACTGAAAAACAGTTGATAAGTTGTCAATCTCGCCTTCATTCTTGCTGGATGGGTTCGGAGCGGATCCTCTGCTCCGACTCGGCCACTCTAAAAGCTCGAGAGCTAGTTCCACCGGCTCGAGGCTCCCCTATATCCCACAATGCTAGGCGGTAACTCCTCAGATCTCGTTTGCCGCTACAGCGATCGAGGTGTGTTCCTACCGGCTCAGGTTAGTTTTTGGTAAAGAACTAGTTTCTTACCCTTTTTTCCCCTGTTAAAGTTAGTTTTTTATATATATATAGTTAGTTTGGAAATAGTCTATCCCATTCCCATTAAATTTCCACCCCCTTTTTTTCCACAAATCTCTAGAATATTTCCCTCGGGCTCTAGGCCCAGTCCCTCCCTTCCTACTGAGTGACTGTGTTTTGTAGGGATTTTTATTTCTAGTTACTATAATTTAATTTAAATTAGTTTTAAATTTCTCCTAAGTGTAATTGGTGTGTGTGCTTGTGTGATTACACTTTTCCCTTAGATATGTCTAAGGAATCAAAGGTCTCGGGCTTTAAGAAGTGTGACTCGTGCTGTCAGAAGATGTCTCTGACAGACGGTCACACTTCTTGTGTGTACTGCCTGGGACCTTTGCACCTGCAGGACTCTTGCTGTTTGCCATGGCTTCAGCCCTAGAGTCCTGCAGGAGCGGAAAAATAAACTTATCTTAAGGGGCTTACTTAAGCCTGAGGGTCCCTCGACTCAGTCATCGGGGAAACCCTCTAAGTCTTCCAGACCGTCGGCTCCAGCATCTGAGCCGTCTTCTGGAGGCCCTAAAGCTTTTCGAACATCGGCTCCGGCCGGAGCCGATGAATCTCGAATACAAGCCCCTACAATGTCCTCGGCTCCGGCCGGAGCCGAGGAAGACATTACTCTGTCGGCTCCGATTATTTTATCGGAACCGACATCTAAGAAAAGGTCCCGATCTCCATCTATTGGCTCCGTTCATTCGGCTCCAGCATCACCCTTGCTGTCTGAATGGAGCCATAGATCCCACTCTTCTAGGTCTTCCAGGTTATCGGACCATGACCTTCAGAGAGTAGTGAGTCGACTTAAGTCCGAGGCATTAGCCCAGATGCTTCAAAGTCCGACTCAACAGTCGAGACCTACTCCTATCACTCAAATTCCTCCTCTGACTCTCTTGAGTTCGGAGCCGGGGCGGCTCGGACCCGAGACTGTGGTAGCGTCGGAACCGATACCTTTGTCTTCGGTTCCGTCGTCGGCTCCGATGTCTTCCTTGGAAGAATCTCGGCGCCGGACTTCCCTCGTCGGCTCCGAGGGGGCGAGTGGCATCGGACCCTTGTCCGACCCCGCTCTCCCTCTCGGTGCTTTGGCACTGGTGAGTTCGGCTCCGACATCGGCCTCGGAGCCATCACTGTCGGTGCCGGGGGAGGTTTCCAGTTTTTCGGAACGGAGACCTCCGGCTCTGCCTGACAGGGGTGCCTTCGAGGTCATGAGGAGCGTGTTGGAACCAGGTTCAACTCCACAGTCTGTTCTTTTTGCCCCTCCCCCTATGGTGCCTCCGGTGATTTCTACTCACTCTCTCATCCCCGACCGTAGAGAGCCAGCTCCTCAAGTTTCCCCTGTGGGGATCTCCTCTTCCGAGGCCTCTCCTGGCCCTGTAGGAGAGCCCCCTAGGAAGAGGCAGTGCAAGAGGAAGCACATTGACTCCCCTGAGTCTGTCACCTCTGACACTGATTTAGAGGATTCTGAAGGTTCCCCTCGTTCCCCCTCTGAAGATGTCTCCTTTGTAGACATCCTTGAAATCTTAAAACAGAGGGGAAATTGGCCATCCCTCAACCCTTCAGAGGATGAATCAGTGTATCTTGAGGCGTTTGGCTCTCGCCCTTCCACCTGCTGGGTGTCCCGTCCCTTTGACCCCCTTATGCAAGTGTTGGCAAAGAAGGCTTGGGCAGCTCCTGACTCAGTGGAACCCACCCCCAGGAGACCATCAAAGTTCATCACGGCCCCCAAGGATAAAGAATTTCTGACCAAAGGCGTCTCTGTTGATGCTATGGTGGTGGCTGCGGCTACCAAGAAGGAGTTAGCTGATCCTTCGGTGCCTGTTCATCCTCCTAACAAGAGTCTAGGTCGATGGACAGGTACGGGAAGCGGATGTTCTCATCAGCGACCTTTACTATGAGATCGCTGAATTACCTGTGTCGTTTTACTCGTCTTCAGAGGGATTTACTCAAAGAAGCGAGTGAAATGTTGAAGGACCCAACAGCTGCGGGTTTTCAGGATAGGATGAACTCTCAGCTGGCTACCCTTAATTCTATAACCAACTCTTCCATGCGCCTCCTTTCATATGCGGCGGATGGAGCAAGTAGAGCGGCAGGTACAGGTGTAGCCTTGCGTAGGCACGCCTGGATGCGGCTTTGTAACTTTGCGGACCCTTTTAAGGCGTCCTTCACTAATTCCCCCTTTGATGGATCATCCCTTTTTGGTCCTCAAGTGAAGGAAACCCTGACTAGGTGCGAGACTGATGGCAAGACTCTTTCTGCCGTCGGTGTCAGTTTTTCTACTCCTCCTAGACCTTACCCCAAAGGTCAGAAAGGGGGAAAGATGTGGTTCCGCAAACAATCTCAAGGAGACTTGCCTGACGCACAGAGTCGTTTCCCCTCTAGAGGCAGAGGGGGGGGACAACAATGGTAGACGCCGTCCCAGGGGCAGAGGGGGCCCGCAGAATCAGGGCAGTCGAGAATCCTTTTCCGACAAGCCCTTTCAGCATCCCTGAGGTGTTGCCTGACTGCCCACCTTCGGAGGCAGTCGGGGGAAGGTTGTCACTGTACCCAAAAGCCTGGCTATCCCTAACTCACGACAAGTGGGTACAGTCTATCATTTCCGAAGGCTACAGAATCCCTTTCCTTTTCATTCCAAAGCAGTCCAAAAAATCCCTTCCAGACGTTCCACCCAGTCAAAGGGAGCAAGCAGCATTAGAAATTTCAAAGCTGCTCGCAAAAAGAGCCATTCAACCAGTTCCAGCAGACCAAGTAGGATCCGGAATCTACTCCAAATTCTTTTTGGTTCCAAAGAAAACGGGACTGGAGACCCATTTTGGATCTCAGCAACTTGAACAAGTTTGTCAAGAAAACAAAGTTCCGTATGGTCACGCTGCAGTCCATTCTTCCCCTTTTGGGGCGGGACAACTGGATGTGCTCGATAGATCTCCAGGATGCGTACTATCACATCAAGATGAGTCGACGCTCCAGGAGATTTCTCCGCTTCAGGCTGGGAACCAGTCATTTCCAATTCAGAGCCCTGCCCTTTGGCCTCACTACAGCCCCCCGAGTATTTACCAAATGCATGGCAGTGGTAGCCTCTCACCTGAGATGACAAGGATTCCAGGTGTTTCCTTATTTAGACGACTGGCTCCTTACAGCCCCCACCAAGCATCTTTTACTTCTCGCCAGAGACTACACTTTTCACACGTCAGGCACTAGGCATATCAATAAACTACGAAAAGTCTGTCTTGTCGCCTTGTCGTGTTATTACCTTCATAGGCGCAAATCTAGACACAGTCAAGATGTCAGCCAGACTCACAGAGCAGAGGATAGCAGACATACACAAACAGGTCTTTCTTGTCTTGCAGAGCAACAAAGTCAAAGCCAGACTGATCCTGAAAGTCTTGGGGATTATGGCGGCGGCCATCCCTCTACTACCATTAGCTCGCTTCCATATGAGAATTTTACAATGGATGCTCTTCACACAATGGTCTTACCAAAGTCTCCCAATGTCCTATCCTATTCGGATAACTCAGTCGTGCAAGAATCATCTCTATTGGTGGATCACATCTCCTCAGCTCCTCCTAGGGAGACCTTTCGTCCCTCCCCCTCCGGTTGCTACAATGACCACGGACGCCTCCCTGATCAGGTGGGGGGGGGGACAGGGCATGTGGCAACTGTTCGAGTGCCACTTGCACATAAACGTCCTAGAGATGAGAGCAGTGCTTCTAGCGTTGCAAGCCCTACAAGACTCTCTTCCCAAGGGAACTATAGCAATTCAAACAGACAACATGTCTGTAGTGTGGTACATCAACAAACAAGGCGGAACCAGATCTTACCCCCTATGTCAAGAGGCACTCAGACTGTGGCAATGGGCGATTTCTTCTCAGCGATTTCTGTTAGCAACGCACATCCCCGGGAAGTCCAATGTGATTGCAGACAAATTGAGCAGAGCTATTCTCATGCCTCACGAGTGGTCTCTGAACAATTCAGTGTTGGAGAAAGTTTTTCAAAAGTGGGGCAGGCCTTGCTGCGACCTTTTCGCTACTCCCCAAAACAGCAAGTGCGACGATTTTTTCACCCTCTTTCCCCAACCAGGCCACCCCAGCAGAGATGCTCTAGTGCACGTTTGGCCCCGGGAACTTCTGTATGCCTTTCCTCCCTTCCCACTAATATCCCAGCTGATACAGAAAGCCATCGCTCAGGAAGCTTCCATGATCCTCATTGCCCCTTACTGGCCTCGACAGGTTTGGTTCCCTTTTCTCCACCGTTATCTGTTGGAACAACCTTGGCATCTGGACCCAGTTCCAGATCTCTTGACCCATCAGTCGGGTCAGTTGCACCACTCCCTTCCCTCTCTGAACCTCACAGCATGGTTCCTCCAATTCCGACTTTAGCCAGACTTCCTTTGATATCTCACTCAGTTATAGATATCTTGATAGCTTCTCATAAATCTTCCACTCGGAAGATTTATCTTAGCAAGTGGAAACATTTTTCCTATTGGGCGCAGTCAAAGAATATAGATCCTTTCACTGCTTCTATTCAAACAGTTCTAGACTTTCTAGCCGAACTTTTCCACTCAGGTTCGTCCCCATCTACCATTAGAGTTCAATTGGCAGCAATATCGAACTTTCATGTTGGAGTCTCAGAGTCCTCCATTATGTCTCTCAAACTCTGCAAGGCTTTTTTAAAGGGAGTTTTTCTCCTCAAACCACCCATCAGAGATCCTCCTCCTCAATGGGATCTCATCTTGGTTCTGGCATCCTTAATTCTTCCCCCCTTTGAACCTGCGGCTTCATGTTCTATAAAGTTACTTTCTTGGAAGACACTCCTTTTAGTAGCTATCACCTCAGCTAGAAGAGTCTCCGAACTCCATGCTCTGTGTAGTCGACCCCCTTATTTGGTATTTCATAAAGACAGGGTGTCCTTGCGTACTAACCCGTCTTTTTTGCCCAAAGTAGCTTCATTGGCAAATTTGAATCAAACCATTGAGCTTCCTGTTTTCTTCCCAAATTATTCTAATAGGTCAGAACAAAAGTTACACTGTTTAGATATTCATCGCCAACTTAGGTACTATTTAGACAGGACCAAACAATTCAGGAAATCTGACCAACTGTTCGTTTCTTATGCAGAAGGTAGAATGGGCCTTCCAGTTTCTAAAATCTCTCTCTCTAGATGGCTTACTTCATTGATTACCCTAGTGTATGAGAAGACATCAACGGTTGCCATCCAAACCCAGGGCTCATTCAACTAGAGCTTTAGCCACTTCTATAGCTTTCCAAGATAGGCTGCCTATTGATTCGATTTGTTCTGCAGCTACTTGGGCTTCTCCCCATACCTTCATTTCTCATTATAAGTTGGACTTGGCCTCTAGAGACTGAGCCAACTTTGGTTCCACTGTACTCAAGAGTCTGTTCTGATAGGCCACCTGGGACAAGGTGCTAGGGACGCGGTCCCATCCAGCAAGAATGAAGGCGAGATTGACAACTTAACATTTAGAAGTTATGTACCTACCATAACGTTCCATGTTAGTTGTCTTCTTCTCGCCTTCTTTCTTGCGTCCCACCCTCCTTCCCCCTAGCCAGGACAGACCTAGAGGAGTTTTCTTGGTTCCTTATGGAATTTTATTGCTGGCCTTAGCTTTCAAACGAGATCTGAGGAGTTACCGCCTAGCATTGTGGGATATAGGGGAGCCTCGAGCTTTTAGAGTGGCCGATCCTCGGCTCCGAACCCATCCAGCAAGAAAGAAGGCGAGAAGAAGACAACTAACATGGAACGTTATGGTAGGTACATGACTTCTAATTCATGAAAGAGAACATGTATCATGTCTGTAAATGTAAAATGTTAATATGGTTTTCTTTTCTGTTAGTGTGTCAAGTGATATTTTAATCTTTCGGCTGCTCCCGTTAGGGGTCGCCACAGCGGATCAACTGTTTCCATTTCTTTCTGTCCTCTGCATCTTGCTCTGTCACACCAACCACCTGCATGTCCTCTCTCACCACATCCATAAACCTTATCTTAGGCCTTCCTCTTTTCCTGTTACCTGGCAGCTTCATCCTTGGCATCTTTTTCCCAATGTGCTGCGGTAGCGTTGTCGCCTCACAGTAAGACGCTGTCTGGTTCGATTCTCAGCTACAGTGTCTTCTGCATGGAGACATGCATGAATGGGCGTACCTTTGTTGAAGGTTGTGCGTCAGGGCTGGTAACTCAGCATGTAAAACCAATACCAATCATTAGCGGACCGGACTTCCGCTGTGGCGACCCCTAACCAGGAAAAGCCGGAAGACGACACCACCACTCTGCATCCCTCCTCAGCACGTCCAAACCAACGTAATCTTGCCTCTGTCTCCAAACTTTCCAACCTGGGCTGACTCTCTAGTATACTTCCTAATCCTGTCCATCCGTGTCACACCCAGTACAAATCTTAACATCTTCAACTCTGCCACGTTAAGCTCTGACTCCTGCCTTATTGTCAATGCCACTGTCTCCAACCCATATAACATAGCTGGTCTCACTACCCTCTTGTAGACCTTCCCTTTCACTCCTACTGGTACTAGTCTGTCACAAATCACTTCTGACACTCTTCTCCACCAACTTCATCCTGCCTCTACTCTCTTCTTTACTTCTCTTCCACACTCACCATTACTCTGTTGATCCCAAGTATTTAAACTCATCCACCTTTGCCACCTCTACTCTCTGCATCCTCGCCATTCCTCTATCCTCCCTCTTATTCACACACACACACATTCTGTTAGTCCTGCTGACCTTCATTCCTCTTCTCTCTAGAGCATATCTCCACCTCTCCAGGGTCGTCTCCACCTACTCTCACTACAGATCATAATGTCATCTGCAAACATCATAGTCCACGGGGACTCCTGTCTGATCTCGTCTGTCAACCTGTCCATCACCATTGCAAATAAAGGGCTCAGAGCTGATCCTTGATGTAATCCTACCTCCACCTTAAACACATCCGTCACTCCCACCGCAGACCTCACCGCTGTCGCACTACCCTTGTACATATCCTGTACCACTCTTACATACTTCTGACACTCCCAACTTCCTCATACAATACCACAACTCCTCTGTAGGCACCCTGTCATGCTTTCCGTAAGTCAACAAAGAGACAGTGCAACTCCTTACCTTTTCTGTACTTCTCCATCAACACACTCTGAGCAAACATCACATCTGTAGTGCTTTCCTGGTATGGTCCTGAGAAATAAAATGTGGGCTAAATGGAGAGCTACCAAATGTCCATCAGATCACCTCCTCTTTAAACAATTAAGAAATGCTAGTAAGAAAGATACTCTTACAGACAAAAAGGAATTTTATCTACACCTTCAACAATCCACTCAACATACTCCTCAAAAGTTCTGGTCAGGTATTAACACACTTCTTAAACCAGGACATACAACTACTCCTACCCCTTCAGGCTTTAACCTTAACAATTTCACCCAGATCCCTGATGCCTTTAACGAGTATTTTACAGAAGTCATTCAAACCCTAGCTAATTCATTACCCTCATCCACAGTTATCTTAGCAAATACCCCTAGCACCTCCTTGAATGCCTTTCACCTTCAACCTGTAGCTACATCTCTTATTTACAAGCTTCTCAAGAAACTTAAACCTTGTACTCCATCCGCTGATCTACTGCCATCAGAATACCTACAGATTGCTGCAGAAGCTATAGACTACCCCATATCCATACTTATTAATAGGACTATCTCTGAGGGGAAAATTCCCACCATATGGAAAATATCTCATATAATTCCTCTACATAAAGGTGGCTCCTCTACCGAGTTCTCAAACTTTCGACCTATTGCCTTACTCTCCCCATTAGCAAAGATTATGGAAAGATGCATGCACAAACAATTTCTCAACTATCTTCTACAAAACAGATTACTAGCCAATTGTCAACATGGTTTCAGAACTTCCCACAGCACTACAACTGCCCTCCTCTCTTTTATGGACACTATAAATAACAACAAAAATAATAATCTTTTTTCCTCTGCTCTATTTCTAGACCTGTCAAAAGCTTTCGACATGGTTAACCATAACATACTTCTTGATGAACTAAATCAATATTCTCTTGGCTCACAAGCACTTCAGTGGTTTAGGAGTTATCTCCAAAACAGGCAACAAGCAGTGCTATGGGAAAACAACCTATCTTCCTTACTACCAGTAAACATTGGAGTTCCTCAAGGCTCTATTTTAGGTCCCCTTCTTTTTTCTTTATTTATAAATGACCTACACATGAATATACCCCAAGCCATCTGCATTCAGTATGCTGATGACTCAACTTTAATCTGTTCTGCTAATAATGTGTCCTCCCTCCAGTCCCTCACCCAAACAGTCTTCCATGATGTAGAAAAGTGGTTTATGAAACACTCCCTCCTTCTTAATGCCAAAAAAACAAAACTTCTTCTCTTCACTCCTACTCACAAATATTCCACACCTTTCTTTACTATCTCCTCTAATAATGCTACCTGTAGTAACCCAGACATGACCACTCGCCTACTAGGTGTAACTATTGATAACCGTCTTAATTTTGATGACCATATTAACAACACCATTAAATCAGTTAACAAAAAAATAGGTACTCTCTACAGAATTAAACCCTTTCTTACCCCAGCAGCTAGAAAAACCATTGCCCAGACCCACCTGATCTCTACCCTTTTCTATGCCACTGCTATATATACTAACTTATCAAAGAATAACTTGACCAAACTCTCTACCTGTTATAATAGTATATCTAGATCCATTTCTGCTACTCCCTTTAGAACTCACCATTGTCTCAACCTCATGCAACTTGATTGGTTAGAACTAAATAACCACTTACTCTATCAGCAACTACTTATCGTTCATAAGTCTCTTCACTACCCTGAAGCTACCCCAAGCCTTACAAAACTTATTTCACCTTATAAGAACCTAGCTACTCTACGCTCTGCTAATAAACTTCTAGTAGCCTCTACTAAATATTACAATAAAGCTGGTAACTCACTATTTTCAAACTCTGTTGGGAAAATCTGGAATCAACTCCCTCAAGAAATAACTAACCTAGACTCCACACCCCTATTCAAAAAACACATCAAAGAATATCTTAAAACTCAGTGGCTATGTCCTTGTACTAAACCCGACTGAAATTACTTCTCCCTTACTCCTACCTTCCCCCACTATCCCCTAACTGTGCCTCTAAATAATATAACTAATTGATGCCAGCTACTTCTTTTATATTGACTTTTCAAACAATTTGTTTTATTTTCCTTCTGCATGTTTGGCCGTCTTGTGATTTTCTTACAAGTTTTTATTATTCTAACTTTAGTATGCTGCATTCTGAAATTTGTATTGTTAACCAGCTGTTTTTGGTTAACTTGCCTTGTGCTTGCTAGTTGTTTTTTTTTTGTTAAATTCTTACACAAGCCTACCATTGTATTTTTTGTAGTTTGCTTATGTTTTTTGCTGTAAATGTTTTCTTACTTCATGTAATTGGAGCTTTTCTCCCCGGGCCTCTACTGAAAACGGATATATGTCCAGCTAGACTAGCCCGGTCAACAAATGTAAAATAAATGTAAAATAAAATAAAATGAAACCATACTGCTGATCACTAATCATCACCTATTTTAATAAAGATGTTAAAAAGAAAGGGGGATGGGGAAGATGGAGAATTAAGGAAAGGGGAAATAATGGTAATTATTAATGTGGCACTTAAAGAAGGATGTGTTGTGTAATGGAGACCACAGCAAAGAATATGAAGACAAAATGCACTAAGGATTAAATGAGTTATAAAGTTTAAAGTGAGAATAGTTCATGTGTAGAAGAGCATGCTTAATGTAGATGGCTAAATGAGAAAATAGTGTATGCCTCCCAGTCATTTGTTTAGCTGGAGTAAATTGAAACTGACCCTAAAATCTTTATGTCTGAGTGATGCTGATAGGTGCATCTTCAGTTAACTCCTACTGACACCTGTAGGCATCAAGTATTGCTTGTTCATGTTTGATTTAATAATTCCAAAGTCATGCTATGTACAAGGTTTTAAAAGATTTCATCTTAAAGCTTACACAGTGGCAAACTCAGCTGCACTAGTATTTGCTCTGTGTAGTGCAGGCAAATATATATTTGTTGTTTTCATGATATTAATTTAGATATAATTTTCACATTTTTTTAAATATCTCAACAACCAAGTAACAGACACAACTCCTTAGTGTCATATAAAAGCTCTCTGCTTGATGAATAAAATGCTGCTGTGACAGTGTGTGTAACTTGAGTGGTTACTGAGATATTGTAAGTTGTTTACAAAATATTACTAACATAATAGTGTTGACTGATTATTCTGTTCAAGACCTAGAACCTAAAGAATGCTACCACTATAAAAATAGTTTATGCTGAAGGGTTTGCCATTTAAACTTCTTTCATAACCCCTATGGTTCCAGAGATGTGAGGACATAATTTGATTATGACAAAAGACAGGCTGTGCCCATTGGAAGTTGCAGTGCAAACTTTCTGAGCTCCATTGGTGTGAATGAGTTAACTACAACATTCAAAACATTTTATTGCATGGCTCTAGGTGTAGAGAAATGGAGCCCTGATAACACCCAAGGTGGCATAGATTAACTTAGCACAGGAACATGATACGCCTGTTGAAGGATGGGAGTGAGAATCCAGCAATAGTTTGCCTATACTGGGTGTGGCTAGAATTCTTGTGGACTTCATTGAGCGAGTCACCAAGGCAATGGATGAGGGTAAAATGGTACAGTACTGCCTACAATAACCTGGCTGAGACATTTGATAACAATATCATACTCTGGCATCGTTAACAGACTTACAGAATTAGGTATAAATCCCTGTACACTGCACTAGATAGCCTGCTGGCTTACAGATCCGTCCCAGGAAGTTAGGATTGATAAGACCACCTCCACAAAGAGGTTGATCAGCAGTGTTAGGGATCCATGCTGGGCCTGCTCCTGTTTTGCATCTACTTCTCAAAAGTCAAGATGAATGTCAAAAGCCTCTGCCTGACCAAGTTTCCAGATGACTGCAAAGTGGAAGCAGTCATAGAATTCCCCCCAAACACAAGCATCTTAAGGTGTAACAGACAAATGACTGGGACCAAAGCTACAGCTTGAAACTCAATGAAAAGAAATGCATTAATAGTACCTTTTGGAAAGTTGAACACCCTGGGAAACTGCATTGTCAGTAAAATACCCATAAGAGTTGACCCACTAGTTTAGGAATTTGGTAACACATGTAGATAGTAACTTTGCCTTCAACCAACATGTGTCCAAGGCAGTAGGGAAATCTTTGTTGCTCAGCTTGTAAGTTAAGGACATGCCATCTAGGTCCTGGAAAGTTATCAGAGTACTGTTCTTTGCCCTCCTCAGACTCATCATGGAGTAGAATGTCCCCTTCAGTGTGTACCTGGCCAGACACATGCAGCAACTCCAACATTCACAAAGGTTCCTTAACAAGAGTACAGAGCATAAACACAATGTCCTTTGCAGATTGCCCCAAAGCCCTATCTGTATACTTGGTCTGTTGCAGACTACCGAGTGGGGATCTATGCCTGGCACACACGGCATGCTTCGAACCTGCTCAGATTATCCTTTTTGCACATCCTAAAAACAAACAGAATCAGCACTGCTAGATACAAGGACCTACATTTTGCTTGTGATGTGAATAGGACAAGGAGACAAATGTGCATCAGAGAATTCCCAATAGTTTTTGGGCCCATCCTATGAGCCTTACTTTCATCCTTTTAATGAATTTCCTTTCCAAGCATGAATCTACGCCTCTCCATCCAACTTGCTTAGTCTTCTTGGATGTTATTTTTTTTCCAAAAAAAAAAAAAAAAAAAAAAAAGAGAGACACACAAGGAAACTTGCATTTATATAAAAGAAAATAAAACCGTATTAGCAAGTTCACATTTACAAACATTATACCCAGTGTTACATACGTTGTTCAATTTCTGCCTTTCTTTAAACCTCATTACTCCTCCAAAACATTTTTCTGCATGTATTGTGCCCACAATTTCAGATCCCACTTCTTTTTTTTTTTGACTGTTACTGTATTCCCTACTTCTGGTATAGTTTATTTATATTTTAAATTGTCTTTTTTTTTGGTAGCCACCAGAATTAAACTCAGTAAGGCCGTGCTATGTCTAAGCAAGTCTGTAGTTATGCCAGTTTGCTCTCCATGTATTTCCTCCCCATCAGACCTCCAACATTTGCACTCTACTTGAGGTAAAATTCTTTGTAGTCTGCTTGGGGTATAAAACAAATACCAATGCAAACACTTCCAAGCAAAAATCCAAAATCTTCTCGACTTTGTTGCATATTTGGGAGCCATACATATATCCTCCCATTGTTTCTTTGTGAATTGGTTATCCAATCTCTCTTCCCAATCCTTTCTAACCTCCTGTGATTGATTCCTATCATTATGGTGCAATATTTTATTTGACCTACTCATTTTTCCTTTTTTAACAGCAGCTTCTGTTCTAGATTCTACTAAAAACTCTACCAGTCTTTCACTTAGGACCCCCCAATCCTATACTCTTATCAATCCTTGGTAGGGAATGCAGTCTCTAGCCTGCAGTCCAAATGTATTCTTTGCCTCATCCCATTCTTTTACACCTTTCCATTTATAATCATTTGCTCCCAATACTGTGATTCATTTGCCACTTTTCTGCAGTAAATTCCAGCTGCCTCTTGTCTATTCTCTGCACCCCTTATTGCAGTCATTTCTACTGACAATCTCCTTTCTCTTCTTATGTGTTGGCTTAGTTATTACTCTGCTATTTTATGAATATAACATTCAGTATTGTTATTGTTGTTCTCCTTAAGGATCTGCATCTACAATCTAAGTCTATCTTTATTTCTTGAACTTCCCGTTTCATCATCATCCTTTTCCAGTTTGAATTATATCTTTCTGCTTGTGCTGTGTATAGGAGCCTTAATTGTGTACCTCTGAAATACCCCTTCAAATCAGATATTAAACCACCTTGTTCTAATGGATCAACTTATCTTAATCTTACAATATTCCTCTCCCAGATAAAAACCTTCAACTCTCTATTAATTGCTATCCACAACTTCTCTAGTTTATAAAAATATGCTTGAACTGTGTGTAAAACTAATGGGACTAAAAAACATTTTCATTGCTTGTATCTTGCCATCCATACCCAGCAAACAGAGCTTCCAGTTTCTCAATTTTTGTATTATCTTTTGTTTAGTCTCTTCCCACATATCCTTAGCTGCCAGAATTTTTAACCCATACTCCTAGGTATCATGCCCTCATAAATGCAAGTATTGCTGAACCAATCTCTGTGTGAGGTATGGGGTACATAGTTTACAACTATTCCCTTTATTTTACCATCATTTTGTACCCCAAAAAGACTTGAAACTGTCCCAGAATGTTCACAACGCGAAGATGTCATTTTTTGGTTCTGTCAGGTACAAAATAATGATCTGAAGTAGGAACTTCATTTGTCAGCAACTTGTGGGATACGGATCCGAGCCGGCAACTTCTATCATAGCATAGATCTGAGCTCCTAGCTCCTCCCCCTTACCCATAATCCCCTGCCTGCCCTAACTGACTTCAGATCTAGTTTGCCGCTCTTCAAGCAACAGCTAGGTTCAGAGCTCTTGGCGTTTTGTGAGAGAAAAAGTTTTGTATTTCTTCTTTCTGAGTGACTGTGTGTGTGGTAGGTTTACCCTTACTCTTTTTTATATCTTATATAATTTTGATTTAATTTAAAAATATTTCTCCCTCCCCCGCTGGTCGTAGCGTGTGTGTGTGTGTGTGTGTGTGTTTGTGTGTGTGTGTGTGACTGAGTGTTAGGGGCCTAGTGAGTGTGCTTTTCTACAGTATGTCGGAGGCCCCTAAAGCAATTTTTTCGAAATGCACAGAGTGTGGTCACAAGCTTTCACCGGCTGATGGCCACACTCGGTGCGTTAGGTGCCTTGGGGTTGAACACCTCTCTTCGGGTTGCGCAATTTGCGTGGCGTTCAACTCCAGGGCACTCAAGGATCGAAGGTCGAAGCTAGTTCTGGCGGGCCTTCTACCCCCAGACTCTGCTTCGGCCTCCGGTACTTCGGTGCCCGCTACTCCCCCGGTAGCGGTCACTCCTGCCTCCCTTCCTCCAACTGGGACTCAACCTCCCGCTTCGGCTCCGGAGGATAGGGAGGCCAGGAAACAGAAGCGGCGGGAGAAGCACTTTAAGAGGCGGGCCAAGGACTCCTCATCGGCCCCGCCTGCCAAGAGGTCTTCCCCGTCCAAGTCTTCTCGATCTCCTCCTCCTCTGATCCGATCCCCTTGTTTCTCCCCGGGACCCGAGGAGGAGGTGATCCGGTCCCCGTCGAGGTCATCGAGGCGACACTCCAGGTCTGCCTTGGTGGCCTCGTTGAGGTCCACTTTTACCATGTCTGATGCAGACATGGACCGGATGATGAGGAGATTCATCCAGGCCCAGATGCAGATGGGAGTGCTCTTGCCTCCTCCCCCCCCCTCTGGGGGGGAGCTCGACCCCTTTTTTCGCTCCTATAGCTCCTTCTCTGACCCGCATTCCGGGCTCGGAGCCGAGCCACGTTGGATCCGGGGGTAGGTCGGAGCCGACCGTGCTGGGTACGTTGGCTGCGACTATTCCCTCGAGTTTTTTGGATCCGACCTCTCAGAGCCGTGGGCCGAGCTTCGGATCCGAGGGATTTGGAGTGCTTTCGGCTCCATCCCGGTCGGAGCACACTGTTCCTTCGGATCCGACATTCTCGGCGCCAGGTCCGATCCCCGCTTCGGATCCGAGTGGGAGTCGGATCTCAGATCCATCAGAGAGCAGCTCCCCCTCGGCTTTCGCTGTGGTGGAGAGGGCACTGTCGAGTGCTTCCAGGCCTCCAGTCCTGGCTTCGGCTCCCTCCCGCACTCCTCATCTGGTCCTGGCTCCCCTCACCTGGCCCTCGGGGCAGCCTGCCTCAGCGCCTTTTGGAGTTCCAGTGGAACAGGATACAGCCCGTGAGGACTCTTCGGACAGCCCCCCCGAGGAGATTCCCCACAAGGCAAAGTGCAAAAGGAAGCACATGGACTCCCCTGAGAGTCTCACAGAAGATACGGACTTGGATGAAGGGGAAGGCTCCCATAGATCACCACCCCGAGGATGTCTCCTTTGGAGACATCATGGAAATGCTCAAAATCAGGGCTGGGTGGTCTGCCCCCAAGGCTTCCTCTGACGAGTCCGTATTCCTTGAGGTGTTTGAGGCAGGACCATCTACCTCTTGGGTGTCCCCTCCACCCGACCCCCTGGTGGATCTCGTATCCTCTAGGGCTTGGAAGGAACTGGACACTGTAGAGCCGATCCCCAAGCATCCAGACAAAATTTTGAGCCCTCCTGCAGAAAGATCACACTGGAGCAGAGGTCCCCCTGTGGATGCAGCCACCAAGAAAGAGTTGGCTCAGGAGAGCCCCACGGTTCATCCTCCGAGCAAGGAGTCTCGTGCGATGGACCGTCTTGGGAAGCTGGGCTTCAGTTCAGCGACCTTCTCTATGAGGGCCTTGAACTACATGGCACACGTTATTCGGATGCAGCGGGATCTAATTAAGGAATACGCTGCTTCCCCCCAGGGTCCATGTCGGAGGGAGACAAGGATTTGTACTCTTCCCGAATGGCCACCCTCCGCTCTATCTGTAATACCTCTATGCGGCTATTGTCTCATGCTACAGATGGAGCCGCTAGAGCAGGCGGAGTCGGGCTTGTCATGAGGAGACAGGCCTGGCTCCATCACTGTGACTTCTTGGAACCCTTTAAGGCGTCATTTGCGAATGCCCCTTTTGATGGTTCTGCACTGTTCGGCAAAACCGTTCGTGACACTCTTGTCCAGAGCGAGAAAGACGGGAAGACCTTGTCTGCCGTCGGAGTCTGCTTCTCTGTGCCCCAGAGTTCCTTTTCCAAGAACCAAAAGGGTCAATCTCAGTCTGCTCAGGACAACCAGTCCTCTCGTGGCAGAGGAGGACAGGGAGGACGCCGCCCCAGAGGCAGAGGGGGTCCGAGGAATTTTGGGTCCAGAGAACCTTTCTCTGAGAGGCCCACGCAGAACCCCTAAGGGGTTACCCGACTGCTCCACTCTGGAGGCAGTCGGGGGGCGTTTTTTGAAGCACCTGGCAAAATGGGAGTCTATAACAACAGATCGCTGGGTGCTTTGTATTATATCCAGAGGTTACCAAATTCCCTTCATAGTCAACCCCAGAATTAGAAGCCTTCCCGACGTCCCACCCAGTCAAAAGAAGGCGGCCGCTGCAGAAATTCAGCAGCTTCTACAAAAAAGAGCCATCCAGCCCGTCCCCCCAGATCAAGTCGGATCAGGGTTTTACTCCAGGTTCTTTCTGGTGCCAAAAAAGACGGGGGACTTGAGGTCCATCCTCGACCTCTCTCTCCTAAACCTGGCGGTACCCAAAGAGAAGTTCCGAATGGTCACGTTGCAATCCGTCCTCCCCTTATTGCGGGAGGATGACTGGATGTGCTCTATAGACCTCAAGGATGCGTACTATCACGTTCTAGTGGACAGGCGTTCCAGGAGGTTCCTCTGCTTCCGGCTGGGAGCCAGTCACTTTCAATTCAGGGTCCTCCCCTTCAGTCTCACCTAAGCCCCCAGGGTGTTCAAGGTCCTAGCAGTAGTAGCGGCCCACCTGAGACTCCAGGGAATTCAGGTCTTTCCATACCTGGACGACTGGCTCCTCACAGCCCCAACAAGGCATCTACTTTGTTCATGCAGGGTCTATTTTTTCTCAGTCTGGCTCCACTATTAGGATTAACCATCAACATGACCAAATCCTGTCTCACTCCTACACAGATGCTGGATTTTATAGGGGCAAGACTGGATTCCAGACAGATGCTTGCGTTCTTGACTCCAGATCGGCTTCGGAACCTGATGTTACACGTGCAGGCCATTCTTCAACTGCAAACTTCTTCGGCGGAATTGATTCTGAGGGCCCTAGGATCTATGGCGGCTGCAATCCCTCTGCTGCCATTGGCCCGGTTGAACATGAGGGTTCTACAGTGGACCCTCCAGGTACAATGGTCCCTGTCTTGCAACCCCCTGTCTCACCCCATTTCCTTAAGCAAGGTTTGCAGAAAATCGCTGCTGTGGTGGCTCCAGTCTCCCAACCTCCACACGGGACGTCCCTTCTCACTACCTCCACCAGTCATCACAGTGACCACGGACGCTTCTCGCCTGGGGTGGGGGGGCATTTTTCAGGCAGGACAGTCCAAGGCACATGGAACAACGTAGAGACCTCTTTGCATATCAACATCCTAGAGATGAGAGCGGTGCTTTTGACGTTGCAGGCACTACACAACTCTCTTCTGGTAGGGACAATTGCAGTACAGACAGACAACATGTCGGTAGTCTGGTACATCAACAAACAGGGGGGAACCAGGTCTTGCCCCCTTTGCCACGAGGCCATGAGAGTGTGGGAATGGGCGATTTCCACCAACCGCTTTCTCATAGCAACGCACATTCTGGGACGGTTCAACATTCTAGCGGACAGGCTCAGTCGTACTATCCTGACTCCTTACGAGTGGTCTCTCAACCATCGAGTCGCAGAGCAAGTATTTGCCCGATGGGGGCGACCTTGTTGCAATCTTTTTGCCTCTCCTTCAAACACGAAATGCAACGATTTCTTTGCTCTGATCCCCCATCCGGGGGAGTCCCCGAGAGACTCTCTAGTTCATGCTTGGCCTCCCGGTCTGCTTTATGCTTGCCCTCCTCTTCCCCTGATGTTGAAATTATTACAGAAAGCCAGGCAGCTGGGGAGCAAAATGGTCCTCATTGCCCCATTCTGGCCTCATCAGACGTGGTTCCCTTACCTATGGTCTCACCTAGTGTATCCATGGATTCTGTATCCCATTCCGGATCTCATCTCTCATCCTCTTCGTCTTCCGACTCCGAACCTGGTCAACCTCAAGCTGACAGCTTGGTTGCTCCAGTTCCACTCCTCATAAGGACTCCCGGGATCTCATCACCAGTCAAAGCCATTCTTGTAGCAGCTCACAAGCCTTCCACCAGGAAGGTTTATCGGAGTAAGTGGAAACGCTTCACCATTTGGGCAGAACACTGTCGTTTAGACCCTTTTACAGCCCCGATATCATCGACTCTAGAGTTTCTAACATCTCTCTTTCACCAGGGGGCTAGTTCTTCCACAGTCAAGGTACAACTGGCAGCAATCTCATACTACCATGTGGGTCAAGAGTCTGGTCCTCTTATCACTTCCAAACTGTGTAAGACCTTCCTCAAGGGTACCTTCCTCCTTAGGCCTCCAGTTAAAGAGGTGGTACCTCCATGGGATTTATCCTTAGTCTTGCAGGCCTTGACTGGTCCCCCATTCGAACTGGCGGCCATGGTTGATCTCAAATTTCTCTCTTGGAAGACAGCCTTTTTGGTGGCCATAACTTCAGCCAAAAGGGTATCGGAATTGCAAGCCCTTTGTGTCAAACCACCATATCTGGTTTTTCACCCGGATAGGGTTTACCTCAGAATCAACCCGTCCTTTCTACCTAAGGTCTCTTCAGAAGCGAACATCAATCAATCCATCAATCAGTCTCCCAGTGTTTTTCCCCAACTTTCATAACAAAGGAGAGTACAGGCTACATTCCTTGGACGTACACAGACAACTACGTTTTTATATCCATAGAACTGCTGATCATAGGCAATCCGATCAGTTGTTTATCTCCTTTGCCAAAAGTAATTTCGGAAAATCAGTTTCTAAGGTTTCTCTCTCTTGATGGATCTCTAGTTGTATTCTTTTAGCATATCAGAGCTCGGGGAGGCCTGCACCTCAAGGAGTCCATGCTCATTCTACTAGGGCCGTTGCCACTTCTGCGGCCTTTCAAGCTAGGGTTCCACTGGATGACATTTGTTCCGCAGCTACTTGGGCTTCATCTCACACCTTTATCAGCCATTATAAAATAGATGTTTCCCGAGGTAGAGCGTCCTTTGGCTCTGCGGTGCTCCGGAATATCCTTCCATGAAGGCCACCCAAGATTTAGGTAGCTGGGGACTCTGTCCCACAGGTTGCTGACAAATGAAGTTCCTACTTCAGATTAAGAAGTTATGTACTCACCATAACGTTCCATCTGAGTAGGTATCTTCATTTGTCTGCAACCATCCCCCCTCCTTCCCCTTGACCGATATGATCGTTCTTGTGTTATTAGCATATGTTCCCATTGGGACACCTTTTATCTGTTGTGCTATGGGGCAAACTTGATCTGAGGTCAGTTAGGGCAGGCAGTGGATTATGGGTAAGGGGGAGGAGCTAGGAGCTCGGATCTATGCTATGATAGAAGTTGCCAGCTCGGATCCGTATCCCACAGGTTGCTAAGATACCTACTCAGATGGAATGTTATGGTGAGTACATAACTTCTTATTATCTGCAAATAAAGACAACTTTTCCTGATTTGTTGTTGTCTTTTGGCTTTTCTCGGTTAGGGGTCACCACAGCGGAACTCTGGTCCGCTAATGATTGGCAGTTGAGTTTTACGTACCGAGTTGCCAGCCCTGATGCACAACCTTCAACGAAGGTACACCCATTCACGCATGTCTCCACGCAGAAGACGCTCTAGCTGAGAATCTAACCGGACAGCGTCTTACTGGGAGGCGTCAACGCTATTCTTCTTTTCATTATCAGTGGCTCTAAATATAGCTTAAATAACAAAGGAGAAAGAGGACACCCCTGTCTTGTTCCTCTGTTCAAATAGAACATATCCGAGAGGAATCCCTCATTTTAATTTTTGCCTCAGATCCCTCATATATCCTCCTAATTAACATTATTGTTTTTTCAGGGAATACAAAATTTTCCACTGCCCTACTCATAAAATCCCAGCTTACTGTGTCGAAGGCTTTCTCTACATCAAGACCCAACAACAACAGTGGCATTTTTTTTTACATTTTGCTTCCCTCGTGATTGTCACTGTTCTCTTAATGTTTTGGAATGTTTGCTCCGCAAAACCTCATTGATCAATTTTGGCATCACCTTTGCATTCCTTTAACTATTGTAGAATAAATACTTTATAATGATGCTATAGAATCAAAATGGGCCTATATGAAACTGGAACTGATGGGTCTTTACCATCTTTGGGTATTACAGCCACCACAGCTTTTTTCCAGGATATTGGTGGTGTTTCTCCTTTTAGTTTTCCTGCTGATTTTTCTAGTAACCTTTAATATCAAGGGGGACTGATTTTTATTTATTTTACATTTGTTGACCGGGATAGTCCAACTGGATGCATGTCCATTTTCAGTGGAGGCCCGGGGAGAAAAGCTCAGAGGTAAGCAGTTAAGTTTAAAATACAGTATTTACAGTAGTTAACATACAAAACAAGCAGTTAAGTTTAAGATACAATATTTACAGTGGTTACATACCTAAGCAAGTTATAGAAGTTCCAGGATTAAAGAAAATCCCGAGAGTAGGTCATCATTAAGTAACACAAGTCAGCTAAAAATACTATTAACTCATACAGTAAGATTCATATGGAATATTTACAGTGTGATAAAAGTTACCACAATGTACAGACTATGTCTACATTTAGTCTAATCTTCCTGAGTGAACAGACAGCACAAAAATGTGCTAGGGATGTTCTTAAATGCATATTATGTACACAGTGTAGACTCATGAATCTGGCCCATTATCTTTTCTTTCTCCTCTTTTATCACTATTGGAGTGTCTCTAACAATTAATATCAATACTCCCCTTTTTCTTTGTCCCAGATATTCCACTGAGTAATCATCCTGAAATCCTTTCTTTATCAAATTCACATGCTCAGTTTTTTCCAAATATGTTTCCTGTAACAGTTATTGGCACTTTGCATTTCTTAATATAGTTTGCTACTGTTTCTTTTTTGTATATTCATGTGAGACCATTCACATTCAGAGATAATACAGAAAGCATCTCCATTATGAAAATAAGTTATTCCCCCCTACTATGTATAATATATATATTTTTTAATTTCTAATTTCAGTTTGTGTGGTGCATACACTGTTGTAGGTTAATCTTTTGTACAGTTGTTTCTTGTCATATCAATTTGAATCTTTGTTACATCACATAACTATTTATTTTAATGAAAACGGTCAGACAAAAGAACAAACAGCCACCAGATCCTATTAACTTAATACAAACACACAAAACTATGTACGCCTTCAAATAATGAAGTTTAACCTTCATAGTAGGAAGATTTGTCCCAGATTGACAGCTACACTCACAAGCTTTAAATAACCTATAATGAATGTTAGCCATGCTAAAAGACAGTGCAACCTGTGCTTCTACTTACACTAAGTGCTGTCTGTTTTTGTCTTAAGCACCTTGGAATCTGCCAAGGTCCAGCCCAATACTCGCATACTAGGAGACTTCAACTAACCCTCCATCAACTGGGAAAACTATTCATGTACCATTGCACTGGCCCAACACTTCCTGGAATTTATCAGTTCCAGTGCCCTGGACCAGCTCATTCTGACCCCCACTAGAGGAAGCAACATCCTTGACCTGGTTATCACTAACATGGGTGACTGTTTCTCTACACCAATAGTCAGTTCCTCCCTGGTTAGATCTGACCACAAACTAATCACCATGGAAATCCACATCTCACCCACAACCACCGCAAAGGTAACCACCTTGAAAAACTTCTCCAAAGTTGACTTTGGGCTCCTAAAACAGAGGTGGCTAACTTCACGGCACCCGTGCCAATGGAAAATAGCTGCATGACTCCCGAATCATACACCAATGAACTGTACGAACACGTACATAAATACATGGAACTAGCCATGCCCAGTAGAGCCAAGATGCTCTTCTCCAAAAAAAGGAAGCCAGTCTGGTGGCCCCACACCATCAGTAAACTCTACAACAGAAGGAAGAAACTGTTGCAGAAAAAGGTGAAGTCCCAAGACTGGAAAAACTCCCTTAGCCTCAACAAAAAGTTGAGATCCCTTACCAAATCATCTAAAGCCAGCTATGAAGGCAGAATTGTGGTAGACACTAAAAACAACCACAAAGCCTTCTATAGCTATATCAAGAACCTCCAGGGCAATACCCAGATTTGATCTGAATTACTGCACAATGGTACCTCCTGTACTGAACCAACAGATATTGCTAACATACTTGCCAACAGATTCAGTGCCAACTTTACCCCTCCCCCCCCAAAAGGATCAATCACAATACCAGAAGAATGCCAGGTACCCAACATTTCTGCAGCACAGGTAAAAGCTGCATTGTCCAAGGCCAAGAATACAGCATCCATGGGACTGGATAATATCCCTGCCTGTGTTCTACATGAACTACAAATCGAACTGGCACCACATCTGTGTGCCTTGTTCAATCACAGCCTTACCTCAGGCTTTGTCCCCACTGAATGGCATACTGCTACAGTAATCCCTCTCCATAAAGGGGGTGCGACTACAGACCCTGGGACTCATCAGCCCATTAGCTTGACGAGTCTGATATGTAAAGCTATGGCACGCATCATCATGGACCCAATTAATGAAGCTAAAGGTAATTTCCAAACTCTAGACACCATGCAGTTTGGCTTTGTGAAAGGGGGATCCTGCCTGCTTAACCTGATTGACTTTGAGTCACTCACCAAGGTTGTGGATGAGGGTAAGGCAGTGCACACAGCTTACCTCGATCTGGCCAAGGCCTTTGATACCATTCCTCACTGAGGAATTATTGATAAACTCACCAAGCTAGGCATCAACCTCTATATCACCAGGTGGGTTGCAAACTGGCTCACAGGACCCACAGAGTGAAAGTAGTGGATTCCAAGTCAGACTGTGACCAGTCACGGGTGGAGTCCCATGGGGATTGGTTCTGGGTCCCCTCCTCTTTGGCATCTACTTCTCAGAAGTCCAGGCCAACACAGAGGGACTCTGGCTGACCAAGTTCACAGACTGCAAGCTCCCCAAGTGATGCAGACATCCTACAGAAAGGCCTCACTGAGACCAAAGACTGGTGTCGGAGCCATGGCCTTAAGCTTAATGCCAAAAAATGCATTGTCATTCCCTTTAGTAAAAACTTAGTTTCCACTAATTGCCACATCGATGTGAGCCCACTGAATATTAAAGGTGGTATAAGATCTGGGGACACAGGTTGACAGCAACCTCTTTTTCGGCCACTAGATTGCCACTGTGGTCAGAAAGTCCTTCTATGTGGCACATCTTATTACCAAGAGTTTTGCATCCAGGAAGAAAGAGGTCATCATCTCCCTCTACTCATCCCTCATTAGACCAGTCATCGAATATGATGCCCCATTTGTCATGTACCTCACTAGACACCTGCAACAGCTGGAGAGGCCACAGAAGTACCTCACAAAGAGGATCCTAGGCCTTAAACAGATGTCCTACATTGACAGGCTCAAGAAACTTCAGCTATTCTCTCTCTCTTATCATCTACTTAGAGGCGATCTCTGCTTGGCTTACAAAGCCATGTCTGACCCAGCCCTGCTAAAAATGCTACACCAAAAGAAATCCCAATCCCGCCACACCACACACTCCAGAGGCCTCAATCTCATTACCACAATCAACAGAACATGCTGGAGGGACAGGTTCATCATCCAGAGACTGCCCATACTCTGGAATAGGCTTCCTATACAAGTCAAGCAGAGCACCTTGCTGGCCCTTTTCAAGAGAAATCTCGATGAGTGGCTGGGTAACAGAAAGCTCACCCCGGGGATTACTCCAGTGGCTGTACTGGATAGAGGCACTGGGAGCTAACATCAGGCGGCACGATGCCAGGGCACTTTTATGGGCTAGGCTTGTGAAGGCTCCAGGGCCATTAACCTAGTACACTCCTATGAACCAATGTTATTCTTGTCCCAGATGTAGAAACCAACTTGAATGCTTTCAGAAAGCATTATTTGTTACCCATTGAAGGAAAAACATATTCTGTTTTATTGTCCCTTATCAGATTGTCTCCATAGAAACATGAGAACCAGATACAAATTTGCCTTTAGCTACAAGCTTCACATGTTACACTGTGAAGATTTGTTAGAGAAACTTTTCATTAAATTCATTGTTCTTTTATTTACTTGCTTCCACTTAAAACTTGTTAGATCAAGTTATGGGCAGGAATCAAGTCATTTCCCCGTGCAAACATAGGAAAAAGCATATTATTTCTTATATCATGCTCTGTATACTTTTGCAACATGTCTCTCATCTCATCAATGTAAGATTGTAGCCTATTGTCTTAAAGAATGCTTTTTTTCCAGACTTTCTTCTCATTTTATCTTGCTGTGCCTATATTTCTTAAAACTAAAAAACAAAGAAAGAAGAAGGGGAAAAGGGAGGCACCTATTTACTATAGTATTCCTACAACATACACATATAACTGAAAATAACATGCAGTATATGTCATGTTTTATAAAAATACTGTAAAGAACAAAAACTGGTTTGCTTACAGTTATCTCTTAGCTTCCTCTTCCCCTCTTGTTAATGTTCTTCCAAACATTAATGACATAAAGTAGGGCATATGGTTTGATGTCCCCTACAAGTTTAACAATGTCAAAAAGTCCAATATTTCCAGGTTTTCTTCTGCCATATTTCACAAATGTGTTTGATGCTTTGCAATTCCCCATTTATTCATTTTCTTTCTGTTGATCTCATCTACCAACTCCAGTCTCTGGTTCACTTCCAACATATTCCTGGTTCTTCTGATCAACTCTCTGCCTTTCAAGCATTTTCCTTTGGAGCATTGGAAAAGGTTTCGGTGTCATATTCTGTCTGAGTTTTGTTATCAAAAGAATAAGCAGCAGAGTCCTCTTCTGTTTGACAGCTCACTTTTTGTTGGATAAACTTTTGCATTTCCTTCATCAAAAATTACTTTGGCCCACCAGGAAAAAAATATTCTGAAGATTGCTGGATGATGTTGTGTCTTTTGGTTTTTCCCAGTTAGGGGTCGTCACAGCGGAACTCTGGTCCGCTAATGATTGGCAGCAGATTTATACGTGCCAAGTTGCCAACTCTGACGCACAACCTTCAACAAAGGTACACCCATTCACACATGTCCCCACACAGAAGACGTTCTAGCTGAGAATCGAACAGGACAATGTCTTACTGTGAGGCGACAACGCTACCGCAGCACCACCACTGCAGCAGTTTAAATCTCACACCTGCCTCTCAACATTCCCTGATTGCTGGAATAAATTTACTCCTGTTCTGCTTGGTGTACAGTGAGTAATCATTTCAACACTCCACTGTCTCCAACATTTAGTACTTTATTCTTCTGTCACATTTTTGCCAGAATCAACTCTTTTTGCTGGTAGGGTTGTATCTTTACTATTAGCAGTCTTGGCTGTTTTCTTATGGCCAGGTTTGGAGCATACACACAATGTGCCCTTTCAATTAACTGATGTGGAATACCAGTCCTGTTCCTTATTTCTGCTTATGCTTTCATAAAATTAATATAGTCTGTTCCTTCCAGTTTCTCTGGTACAGCAGAAAATCTCAAGTTGTCCCAATGCGCTCTGTCCTGTAATTCTGCCATTTTTTATGCATCTCTTTTTCAGCAGTCTCAGCCTTTTTTTCACTTTGAACTCTGATTTTTACAGAGTTTTATCAGCTCATCTAAAATCTATTTAAAGATTCTTCCATTTTTTTCCAGCCTTTTGCTATTTGAGTTGATATACTCCTTCAATCTTTCATTTATTTTATTCACTTCTGAGCACATTTTACTTATTTTTTCCTGTAGGTTACTGGAAGTGAAGTTGGAGCTTGAACTGCTTTTGACTGAACAACTCCAGGATTCTTTCCGGACGATGCTTTCTTCTCACCATTTGTGGTTGATTTTCTTTCAGGTTCTCTAAACTTAATTTTTGTTGGTATCCAGGCAGTGCACTTACTAGCCAGTAACTGAAATTTACCCAAAAAGGCAAAATCATTGTCTCTCTCTCCTGAGTTTCTGTTTTTAAACTGGGAGAGCTGAAATTATGCTGTTAGTCATCTTACAGCCAACTTGAAAGTTCTATTACTTGTTTAGTTGGATGGTACTCTTGGTTTAACCTTATGTTTATGTTTTCACATCCTGTAGGTTGGTTGATAACACTTTGAGGACATTTGTAGCTCCTTTGTGTACCAGAATAGCCTTTTCCTCTTCTCTTTAATTTGTATTGCAATTCCCAGAATTTGTCCAGAGCTACACCTCTTGTAGTCTGTGTGCAGTCTCAGAATGCTGAAAGATAGCAAAAAAAAAAAAACATTATAAATGTATCTTTTGTACAGTAACTTCCCGTGAAGTGCAAACTACAGTGTTCAGCAGGAACTTTCTATGATGACACTTGGTGCATTGAAAATCTTTATATTGCAAAAATGCATAGTTGTTTTTCTCTCAATTTCTGTAGGCAGGTCCTAGGACCCTTTGGTGCCTTGGCCAGAGGGAAGATTATGCCCCTTTGTATAATTAACAAAGCAAATAACAACCCTGTCTCTCAAAAGCATCATCTACAATTTTAGCTGATAATAATCAGTAGTTTGTAAATCACTTGGTTTTGACAGTATTAATGTGATGGAGAGAAGTTGCATATTGTTGTAATGATTAACAGACCATCAGTTATATTTTGCATGGGTGGTGTATTCTCTTGTTGTACCATGACAGTTCTTTATGTTGTCCCTCAGTAATACAGTCCTTTTAGGAAAATATGAAGAACTTGACATTGATTACTCCACTGTAGTGTATATGAGATTAAAGGTGTCTTCTGTGCCACGTGGTAGCTGTCATTAATAAGTTACTCTTGAAGAAACCAGGTCCTCTGTCATTGTACCATAAGGTTTCAAATGGAAGTACACCAAAAATTCTGTAGGGCCTAAGGAGTTAATACTTTTTGCCTTATTCAGGCTCACAACTCATTCACTCCTACTTGCATTTCCAGTCTTATATTTTGCAGATCTTTCTTCCTGATTCCTGGTAATTGCCACTCCCCCCAATCTGTGTTCTTAAATGTGCATTTTTTTTTTCAAATTGCCTTTGCTTTGCAATTGAACAATAGCAACTTACGATCAAGTTTGCTAGAAGTGATTTAATTCTGGTTTTATTCCATTTGTCTTGCACAAGACCATTCAAGGCCCAGTGTTTTTTCTGTTTCATGTGAGTGAGTCTTAGCCAAGGGGGTTCAATCTCATCCCTTTCACTCCTTACTCTTAATCCAAGTGTAGTAGTCTACTTCAGATTGACATCCCCCATAATGACTGCCTTTGTCATTATTAATTCCTTTATTTGGTTAGTCAGAATGCTATTTTCCATAAATCTCTGTCAGTCACAACTCTTTGTCCACATCCACTCTCTTTCATCTTTAGTATTCATTGGCTTATTTTGACTTTCTTTCTGTCAGGATTCAACATTTATATCCACTTTTCCCTTCTTTACTTCACTTATGTCATACCTAGATTCTTTTATCACCTATCGCACTACACTTTCTATCCTAACATTTCTTTAGACCTTGTAGTCTTGGATTACATTTCTCATTCCCTTTTGTTATCTGCTCGGGTCTCTGTCATCACATCATATTCCCTGCCACAATTTTTTTTATCTTGCCTGCCTTTTATTCACATGCTTGTTTCTTCCTTCTCTATGCTCCCTTGTCTCCCCTTTAACCTGCTTCTTATAGACTCATATTAAGCTTATGGTTGAAAGTCTTTCTACAAGCTTAACCATGATACTCCTTAGTATTGAATATATATTAGTTACTCCTGATGAGAAGAATATTTCCATACATTAGACATGAAGAATATTTCCACATACACTAGACTTATTTATGGTCTCTCACACAGTCATCTAGTTTTGAAAGTTGATAGAATGCTACTCGATTTGCTATGTAGAGGAAGTTTATTTCAAAGGGAAGGAATGCACTGGTTTAAGAATCTGTCATACCAGCTGGTGTTGTTGAATTTGCAGTGGAGACTGAAGTCTTTGGCTTAATAGGTTCTGTGAAGGTGGCGGAATTTGAAAAGGGTAGGGGTATCTTAAGTTGTGTAGTCCAGAAATAATCTTGTCCAGAGACCTTTGGTTCTTTCACTTTACTCAAGTGGTTTGTATGATGTATTCCAAAATGGGCAATGTACGGAAGGATAACACTAATAAGTGAAAAGTATAGAGTGAAATTTTGCAATGGCACCTGGATATGAATTGGTCAGTATTTAATCTTTAAGAAAATGGGCTGTGTCTTCCCTCAAGTAATACCTTCCCAGATCCTACTTTTTGTTTTATTTCTATTTTCTTTTCCTTGTCTTCCTAAGTGCTACTGTACTGCAAAGGTAGCAATGCATTATTGCATCATTTCAAACCTGCTTTGATCAGTGCTGTACCTTCTTATCTGAGTTGAAGATAGACATTGCTAGTGAGATCTCTCTGTCATTCCTCTCTTTAGTTTACATTTATCTCCTTCCCCAGCTGTGTCTCAGCCTGAGCCACTGATTGTAATCTATTATTTTAAGTTGTCTAGCTGTGTTACTTTCTGATACTTACTGAATTTTTGAAAAGGCACTGCTTTTACCTTCTTAACCCTACTAGATGTAGTCCATTGATGCAGGGACAGTGCATTCGTCTGTGATGCTGGTAACCTGGAACTGACTATCGACCTGAGAAGCTGGGTGAAGGCTTGTGTGGCTGTGGTCATCTCAGAGGGCAGGGATTTTTCCAGCACAGTGCTATTCTTTAGAGGTTGCTAGAGAATGGAATTAGTGTTGCACAAGAGCACGTGCCCCCAGTGGGAGAGTGGAGATCAATATGCCATGAGTTGTAGTGCTCATGGGTGGTGTTCTTGTCATTGCCCACACATTCCCTTGGAGAAGTTTAGAACATACAAAAAATCCCTGCAGTCAAGAGTGAGAATAACGCAGGGATAGGTTAGGCTACCTTGATTCCCTGTCCACCCCACACCTCTCAACGTTAGTTGAATACATGCCTTCCTATTGGCAGCCCCAGTTGTAGGGTGTGTGCTGTGCAGTCTAGAAGGGGATAGGTGCGAAGGAAATATACAGATTGCCTGCAGATTATCATTTTGGCCATTGGGGTCAAAAATGTTTTTACAAAATGTTAGATCAAATTTCAGTTCAGAAAAACACTTCAAAAACTGAAATGTTCATATAAAGCAATCACTACAACATAGGGAAATCATAATCACAAATATAGCTAATAAAGTGCAGAGATGTTCAGCATTTTACACTATTGCGCTACAATTTTGAAAGAAGGACAGCAAAAATAGAAAAGTTGCATTGAAAACAGCATTAAAAAATGCAACCAACAAGCCGTAGCTATATCTAGATACCTATTGTAACCACCATGAAGCTTGTTTCCTGCCTTTCCTGTAACTAGTCTAGTCCAGATACAGATTTGCTGTATCCAGGAATGTATGTAAACTTCTGATCCCACCAAGCCTTTCTGTGTTAGAGGGAAGCCTTCTAGCTTATCAAGTGGGAGTGGTAAGCAATAGGTAGCCTTTCTACCACAAGAGAAGTGGTTTCTGGCCCAGAAATTGTAGTTTATTGGCTGGGCAGTTTTTCCATATCTTTCAACTTTCTGGTTCAAAAGCCCGCGTTTGTGCTCATTTCCTGCCTTTCCTGTAAGTAGTCTAGTCCAGATACAGATTTGCTTTATCCGGACTGTTTGTAAGCTGCTGAGCGGTGTCAACGTCTGCTCTTCAATTTTTCCCTTAGATCTACTAGTTCTCTCCTCTCCTGCACTTTTACTAGCACTTTACCGGGCTTCTTGTAGCAATTATTGTAGCACACAAAAGTGCTACCAGCACTAAAGCTTCTACAAGGAAACCGCTCCAGTACTTATTATTAATGCCGACCCCTCCAGGCATGTCTAAAGGTCAGTTCCCTGTGCTTTCTCCTATTAACCTGGTGAACTTGGGCATCCTGAGGCAATGTACCAACTGCCTCATGTACACTGACAACCCTCTCCTCTTACCTCCCAATGCTCAGATTTGCGAAAGATGTATTTATATATCCAAATTGGAAGCCACACACTCTCCAGCCAAGAGCGGAATAGCTGGTCAAGAGGAGAAGGTTAACACTTGCACCACACCACATGAAACACATAGCCCTCCAGAACACACACCAGCACTGCCTTTACATAAAAACACAAACCGCACACCCTCCTTCACGGAGGCTTTCAAAAATCTACCCAAACAGTAGAGACCTCCAAGGCAGAAATGCACTCGACCACCACAACACTAATCAAGAGACACATAACTCTCCTAAACAGTGTGCCACTCAACCAGAGCCCCTAAGGCAAAACAGCATGCCCAACACACTAGTCATAGGTAACTCGATAGTGAGGCACGCTGACGTCCCACTCACTAGGTTGAATAAGGAGAAAGTAACAGTCAGCAGCCAGGATCCGCCATATAAAGCATGCAGTCAGGTCCCTCAACAACAGGTACAAATGTGACTCTGTCATTGTACGTGTGTGTGTGAATGACCTGAGAAGTACCTCCCTTGACTACATGAAAAGAGACATGGAGGAACTCTCGGATTATGTAGCCCAGGTGGGTATGACCCTAGCCCTGTGAAGCATCCTACCATCACCCAAAATGATACCACAGTACAAGCAGAAAATTATTGATTTCAACAATTGGCTAAGTTTCTGGTGTCATTCTAAGGGGATCTGGTATCTATCTGCCTGGAATGACATGATTGACAGACCTCGATTCTTTGCCAGAGATGGCCCGTATCTGTTACCCCTGGGCTTTTGGATACTGGCCAAGGCTCTTCACACCCCTATAGTGCCTTTTTTAGGTGGTGTTACAAAGACCAAATTACCACCGTAACAGCTACAAATAAATGCAGTCTGAGGGTCATGCTGCTCAACGCTAGAAGTTTAAATCTCAAAATGCACTCGTTCGAAGCACTCTTTAAAATGGAGAACATCGACATTTGTGCCGTAACAGAGACCTAGTTCAAGGCAGCAGAAAGCACCCCTGCAGTACCAAGCTATAACTCATTCCACACCTTTCGGCCCCAGAACTTGGACTGAAGCTCCAAAGGTGGTGGTGCTTACATATTCATAAAGGATGCGCATGCCTCCAGACTGGTAGCCCAACATAATGCATCTGAGTTACGTCAGGTGCAGCTAAGACCGATTCAGGTTGTAGTCTGCTATAGGTCCCCAACCATGTCCCAAGACTCACACTCCATGTTCCTAAGCACCCTGGAGAATATTAAGGTCCAACCTTGCACTTTCATACTGGGCGACTTCAACTACCCCTCCATTAACTGGGAAAACTACTCACGTACCAATACACTTGCCCAACATTTCCTGGAATTCATTAATTCCAATGCTCTGCACCAGCTCATTCTTAACCCCACTAGAGGTAGCAACATCCTTGAACTATTCATTACTAACATGGGCGACCGTTGCTCTACACCAATAGTCAACTCCTCCCTGGTTAGATCTGACCACAAACTAATCACCTTGGAAATCCTCATCCCCCCCACCCCCCGCAAAGGTAACCACCATGAAAAACTTCTCCAAAGCTAACTTTGGGCTCCTAAAAACAGAGATGGCTAACTTCACTGCACCCATGCAAATGGAGATCAGTTGCATGACCGCTGAATCATACACCAATGCACTGTATGAGCATGTACACAAATGCATGGATCTCACCATACCCAATAGAACCAAGACGCTCTCCTCCAAAAAAAGGAAGCCAATCTGGTGGTCCCATGCCATAAACCAACTCTACAACAGAAGGAGAAAACTCATGAGGAATAAGGTGAAGTCCCAAGACTGGAAAAACTCCTTTATCAGCCTCAACAAAAAGTTATGATCCCTCATCAAATCCTCTAAAGCTAGCTATGAAAACAGAATTGTAGCAGATAGTAAAGACAACCACAAGGCCTTTTATAGTTATGTAAAGAATCTCCATGCCAATACCCAGATTTGCTCTGAGCTACTGCACAATGGTACCTCCTATACCGAGGTAACAGTTATTTCCAATATATTGGCCGACAGATTCAGTGCCAACTTTACCCCTCTCTTCCCCAAGGGACCAGTCACAATACCAGTAGATTGCCAGACACCCAGTATTACTGCTGCACAGGTTAAAACAGCACTGTCCAAGGCCAAGAATACAGTTTCTGTGGGACCTGACAATATCCCTGGCTGTGTTCTACATGAACTACAGAATGAACTGGCATCTCAACTGTGCCCCCTGTTCAATCACAGCCTCACCTCAGGCTTTGTCCCTACAGAATGGCGCACTGCTACAGTCATCCCTCTCCACAAAAGAGGAGCGACTACAGACCCTGGGAACTATCGCCCCATTAGCCTGACGAGTCTGATATGCAAAGCAATACAACGCATCATCATGGCCCTAATAAACAAGGATATAGAGAATCTCCAAACTCTGGATCCCACACAGTTTGGTTTTGTGAAGGGTAGGTCATGCCTGCTCAACTTGGTCAACTTTTCTGACTGAGTCACCAGAGCTCTTGATGAAGTCAAGGTGGTTCATACAGCCTACCTTGATCTGGCCAAGACCTTTGATACCATTCCCCACTCAGGAGTCATAGAAAAAAATCACTAAGCTAATAGGCATCAACCCCTATAACACTAGGTGGGTTGCAAACTGTCTCACTGGTAGAAACCACAGTGTGAAAGTAGCTGACTCCAAGTCAGACTGCTGATCAGTCATGGAGTGGAGTCGCACAGGGTTCGGTCCTGGGTCCTTTCCTGTTTGGTATCTACTTCTCTGAAGTCCAGGCCAACACGAAGGGACTCTGGTTGACAAAGTTCACAGACAATTGCAAGTTAGGAGCTATTATTAACTCCCCAAGTGATGTTGACATCCTACAGAAAGGCATCACAGAGACCAACAACTGGTGTCAGAACCATGACCTTAAGCTCAATGCCAAAAAATGTCGTCATCCCCTTTGGGAAAAATCCGGTTCCCAAGAATTACCACATCGATGGTAGTCCACTGAACACAGAAGGCGTTATAGGAGATCTGGGAACACAGGTTGACAGCAACCTCTCTTTTGACCACTACATTGCCACTGTATTCAGAAAGTCCTTCTATGTGGCACATCTCATTACTAAGGGTTTTGCATCCAGGAAGAAAGAGGTCATTGTCTCCCTCTACTCTTCCCTCATTAGGCTAATCATTGAGTACAGTGCCCCATTTGGCAAGTACCTCACCACTAGACAGCTGAAACAACTGGAGAGGCTGCAAAAGTACCTCAAAAATAGGATCCTAGGCCTTAAACATTTGTCCTGTATGGACAGACTAAAACAGCTCCAACTATTATCTGTCTCATATTGCCTACTTAGAGGCAATCTCTGTTTGACTTACAAAGCCATGTCTGACCCAGCTCTGATAGAAATGCTACATCTGAAGAAATCCCAATCCCTCCACACCACATGCTCCAGAGACCTCACCCTCATTACCACAATCAACAGAACATGCTGGAGGAACAGGTTCATAACCCAGAGACTGCCCATGCTATGGAATAGACTTCCTATACATGTCAAGCAGAGCACCTCACTGACACCCTTCAAGAAAAATGTTGATGAGTGGATGAGAAATAGAAAATTCACCCCAGGGATCACTCTAGTGGCTTTACTCGACAGAAGCACTGGGAACTAAGGTCGGGTGGCTCAATGCCAGGGTAATCCAATGGGCTAGGCTTGTAAATGCTTCGGGGCCATTAGCCTAATACACACCTATGAACGGTTAAGTATGAGGACTATTTAAAGATACTGCAATACAAAAACTAATATGCTAAACACTCCTTGTTAAATCTAAATACCTAACCCTTATAGAATGGTATACAATGTCCATAAACAAAATAGGGAAATAAACCTGATGTGATATCCATGCCCCTCAAAACACAACACTTCATATACCTTTAGAAACTGCAAGTCAAAAGTGAATTAGTGGAATATCCACACCTGTCACTCATCAAGATAGTAGCAGTGTAGTAGTCACAATCATGAATTTATGCAACCATACCCATGTGAAGCATCATAAGTCACTTGGAAGTGCAACATGAACCAACACAGTATGCTGAAACACCAGTCATATCACTGTTCTAGCCTGTACCACATAAACATTTAAATCCACCATACATTTATAGTCACATAGTGGCTAGTTCAGATATTGGCATTCATATATATCTTCCAAATTGTTACATAAAGTTGAAAAGTGATGCGATCACACAGACTTTTGAATGATAACATACTATACATACTCCTTTAATTTGAGAGGATAAATATACATTGTCACACATCAAGAACTCTACAAGTTGGGGGATTTTTTAAATACCTCAGTCACATACATGCAAGATATAAAAATGGGCAGAACATGGCCACTGACAATAATAATTATAAATTATCAAGGTGCACAGTACTGCCATTGTCTATTATTATGACATTATTGACTTAACCTGTTAATTTAAGCAATCAACAGATATCTGCAACAGTACCAAGTGTACCATTGTAAATAGATAAGATGGACGTCTATTAAAAGAGCATTACATCATAATTTTCCTTAAAGCTAAAACATTTTCATGTAGAAATAATAAAACTTGGCCTGTTGATGGTATTAATATCATGTTAATTAAGACTGACCCATTAAGAATTAATATTATGAAGCCATATGTAGATATCACAAAATCCTTTTACCATATTATTTCTTACTGGACAATCATAACATGGTATTATTAGCAGCATGTCAGTATAGAAGTGCAAATGTCATAACTGTACAGCTGTTAACAGTGTGGGTGAAGCAGTCCTCTGCACCCAAGAAGATCATCTAAGAGTTCTCCATTAACTTTGTGTAAGCACCATATAGTAAACTTACCATACCTGACCATAGATGTTTGCATGATAACTGTTGCAGTGACATTAGCTATATGGGTTTTAATTCTGTTAAGGCTATAACAGCCAGACCACTTCCAAGTCTTCAAAGACACATTCCACACAATAAAACCATTAGATCAAGCTGAGTTGAAAAAAAAAGAATGGTTTGAGCGTCAAACCTTTCCTAGCTTTCTTTCCAACTGAGAGAGGGAGGCTAGAGGCCTGATAGGGTAAATGCTAGGAAAGAAAAACTGTGTGTGTGTGTGTATTGGCAACAAAAACATTCAAAAATAAGAGGGATGGAGGGATCAGCTATTGCAGCAGAGATCATTTGATTATCTATTGTTATGGTGAGTTTACTTGCACAACTGTACTATGTTCATCATTTTGAACAAGCCTTAGGTATATGAATAAATTACCATAGCTTAGACTGTGTGGGAGGAGGAAGGCTGAGGATCCAGGAACTCATGTAGACTAGTCTTAGCAAAGCCTGTACTAGACGTGGAGAGGTAGTCTAGTTTATAGCGCTTTGTAAAGGTGTACATAGAGGACAAGTTGATGCTTCTAGAATACTTTTAGAATCCATTTCTTTCCAAAATGTCACAGGTGAAGCCAAGACCATGGAAGAATGAGTCTTGACCCAGCCTAAAATTGCCTTCTTGTGGTGGATATAGCAAAAGGTAATAGCATGAAACAACCATTTCAGAATAGACTGCTTTGATGCAGGTTGGCCTTCTTTCTTACCTTCACAAGAAATGAACAACTGATCCAAGTTCCTAAAAAGATTTTGTTATGTCATGATAGTGCTTGAATTGTCTGTGGACATTCAAGGCATGGAGTATCCTTTCTCCTTCATTTTTAAGTTATGAAAAAAAAGACAGAGAGATGGATAGCTTCAAGGTAAACTTGGGATTTCAGGAAACACCATGATTGCAAAGATTAGATAAGGTTGGCCACCATAAGAGCTTGCAACTCGTAGTCTTCTCGCAAAGGTCAGAGCAATCAGTAACACTGCTTTTCACATTAAGAACCTGAAGTCAATCTGATGAGCTAGTTCAACTGGAGTGAGAGTCTGTTTTGAAAAGACAAAGTTTAGATCTCAGGGAGGGGCCAGCAGTTTTCTAGGAGGTTTGGTGTGTAACACCCCTTTCAATAACATTTTCACATAAATTGAAAAGGGAGACCCAAGAAAGTTATTTTCTTGTTCCCCTGTCGAGCAGAGCCACATAAGTGATCCCCGGGTTGCATTTCCTATTTCCCATCCACTCATCAAGATTTTTCTTGAAGAGTGCTAATGAGGAACTTTGCTTGATATAGATGGGTAGCTTGTTCCAGAGTATGGGAAGTCTCTGGGACAGGAATCTATCCCTCCAGCATGTCCTGCTTATTGTGATGACAAGGTTTAGGTCCCTAGACCATGTAGCTCGGAGGGATTGGGATTTCTTTAGGTGTAGCATGTCCAACAGCTCTGGGTTTGACATAGCTTTATATGTTAGGCAGAGATCACCTCGGAGTAGGCTATATGCTACAGAGTAAAGCTGGAGTTTTTTGAGACAGTCAGTGTAGGGCATTTGTTTGAGGCCAGTAATCCTCTTTGTGAGGTATTCTGTGGCCTTTCCATCTGCTGCAGATGTCTTGTGAGGTACATTCCAAAAGGGGCATTGTACTCTGTAATGGGTCTAATGAGTGTCGAGTAGAGGGGAACAATGACCTCTTTTTTCCTGGATGAGAACCCTTTTGTGATGGTGTGCCATGTAGAAGGATTTCCTGACTACTGTGGCGATGTGATTATCAAAGGAGAGACTACTGTCCACCTGGGTCCCCAAGGTCTGTTATCACACATTCGGCATTAAGTAGACTGCCACCTATGTGGTAGTTCATGGGTACAGAGTTTTTACCAAAGGGGATGACAGTGCACTTTTTGGCATTGAGCTTGAGGCCATGGCTCTGACACCAGGCATCTGCCTCAGTGAGACTCTTCTGTAGGATGTCCACATCATTTGGGGACATGACTGTGGCTCCCATTTTACAGTCATCTGCGAACTTCATTAGCCAAAGGCCTTCTGTGTTAGCCTGTACTTCAGAGAAGTAGATACCAAACAGGAGAGGTCCCAGGACTGAACCCTGCAGTACTCCACTTGTCATTGGTTTGAAGTCAGATTTGGAGTCTGCAACTTTTACAGTGTGTGTTCTGTCAATGAGCTAGTTGACAACCCATCTTGTGACGTAGGGATTTATACCTAGTTTAGTGAGTTTAGCTATAATTCCAGAATAGGGGATGGTGTCAAAAGCCTTGGTGAGGTCAAGGTAGGCTGTGTGAAGCACCTTACCCTCGTCTATGACTTTGGTGACTGCCTCAAAGAAGTTGGTCAGGTTCAGGAGGCACGATCTGCCTTTCACAATCCCGAACTGGGTGGGGTCCAGAGTTTGGAGGTTAGCAATGTCTTTGTTTATGAGTTCCATGATGATATGTTCCATGGCCTTACAGACCAGGCTCGTCAGGCTAATAGGGCAATAGTTCCCAGGATCATTGGTGGCTCCCTCTTTGTGGAGTGGGATAACTCTTGCTGTGTGCCATTCAGTGGACACAAAGCCTGACGTGAGACTATGATTGAACATGGTGCTTAGGTGGGCAGCCAGTGAGTGTAAAACATAGCCTGGGATGTCCGGTCCCATGGATGCTGTGTTTTTGGCTTTAGAGAGTGCAGCTTTTACCTGTGTAGTTGTGATTACAGGGACTGTGCATTCTTCCTGTATAGATATGGGCCTTTTAGGGGGTGAGAGGGGTGTAAAGTTAGCACTGAACCTATCTGCCAGGATGTTGGCAATATCAGTTGGTTCTGTAATTTTCATGCCGTTGGGCTGTAATTCAGAGCAGAGCTGGATGTTGCCTTTGAGATTCTTGACATAGGTATAGAATGCTTTGTCATTGCCCCCAGAATCAATGGCGATTTTCTTTTCATAGCTAGCTTTGGAGGATCTTATAAGGGATCTCAGCTTCTTACTGAGGCTAACCAGGGAGCTCCTCCACTCATGGGATTTTGCTCTCTTTTGCAACAGTTTCTTCCTTCTGTTGTAGAGTTTGTTTATGGCAGGGGACCACCAGATTGACTTCCTTTTTTTTGGAGGATAACATCTTGGTTCTGTTTGGGATAGCACGATCCTTGCACTCGTATAAATGCTTATAGAGTGCATTTGTGTAGGATTCAGCAGTCGTAACTGTATTGTCCATCTGCATGGGTGTCATGAAGTTCACCACTTCTGTCTTAAGAAGCATGAAGTTGGCTTTGTAGAAATTCTTTACCATGGTTTCCTTCTTGGCATTGAGCTTTAGGCCATGACTTTGACACCAAGCATCAGTCTCAGTGAGGGCTCTTTGTAAAATGTCCACATCCTTAGATGAATTGATTATGGCTCCTAGTTTGCAGTCATCTGCAAATTTCATTAGCCAGACACCCGCTGTATTTGCCTGGACTTCAAAGAAGTAGATACCGAACAGGAGAGGACCCAGGACCGAACGCTGTGGTGCTCCGCTTGTCACTGGTCTGAAGTCGGATTTGGAGTCAGCTACTTTCACTGTGTGGGTTCTGTCAGTGAGCCAGTTGGCCACTCATCTTGTGACATAGGGATTTATGCCTTGTCCAGTGAATTTATCTATAATACCAGAGTGGGGGATGGTGTCAGAAGCGTTGGCGAGATCAAGATAGGCAGTGTGCACTACCTTACCTTCGACTACGGCTCTAGTGACTGCTTCGAAGAAGTCAATCAAGTTTAGGAGGCATGATCTACCCTTTACAAACCCAAACTGAGTGGGGTCCAGAGTTTGGAGGGTACCTATGTCTTTGTTTATAAGCTCTAGGATGATGCGTTCCATGGCCTTGCAGACCAGGCTTGTCAGGCTAATGGGGCAGTAGTTCCCAGGGTCTGTGATGGCACCCCCTTTTTAGAGTGGGATAACTGTCGCTGTGTGCCACTCTTTAGGCACAAAGCCTGATGTGAGGCTATGGTTGGACATGGTACTTAGGTGGGGTGCCAGTTCATTCTGTAGTTCATGCAGAATGCAGCCTGGGATGTTGCCCGGTCCCATCGATGCTGTGTTCTTGGCCTTGGAGAGTGCGGTCTTCACCTCTGCAGCCCTTGCTTTCAGGGGGTTTGCAATCATCCGGTATGGGGTGGGCCCTTTGGGGGGGTGAGGGGGGGGTGAAGGTAGCACTGAACTTTCTGCCAGGATGTAGGCAATAGTTGGTTTGGTAAATGTAGTGCCATTGTAGTTCAGAGCAGATCTGAGTGTTGCCATTGAGATTCTTGACATAGCTGTAGAAGGCTTTGTGGCTGTCTTTAGAATCCAAGACAATTTCATTTTCGTAACTAGCTTTGGAGGATTTTGTGAGGGATCTCAGCTTCTTGCTGAGGCTGACCAGGGAGTTCCTACAGTCATGGGATTTTACTCTTTTCTGCAACAGTTTCTTCCTTCTGTTGTAGAGATTGTTTATGGCATGGATCCACCAGATTGGCTTCCTTTTTCTGGAGGATAGTGTTTTGGTTCTGTTGGGGATGGCACGGTCCATGCACTCATGTATGTGCTTATACAGAGCATTTGTATATGATTCAGCAGTCATGCCACTATTTTCCATCTGTGTGTGTGTAATGAAGTTTGCCACTTCTGACTTAAGAAGCATGAAGTTGGCTTTGGAGAAGTTTTTTACAGTGGTTTCCTTAATGGGGAGGGGGGCAAAATATGGATGTCTAGGGTGATTAGCTTGTGGTCAAACCTGACCAGTGAGGAGTTGACCTCTAGCGTGGAGGATCTATTTATTACCCATATTGGTAATGACCAGGTCCAGGATGTTGCTACCCCTGGTAGGGGTATGCACAAGCTTATCCAGGGCATTGGAATTGATGAATTCCAGAAAACGTTGGGCAAATGAGTTAGTACAGGAGTAATTTTCCCAGCTGATGGAAGGGCAGTTGAAATCTCCCAAAATTAGGGTATTGGGCTGTATTTTAATATTATGCAGTATATCGAGGAACATAGAGTGGGGGTCCTGGGGCATGGCGGGAGATCTGTAACACGCTACAACCTGAATTGCAGTCTTGCCCAGTGTTAATTGTATTTGGATAATTTCGGAGGCATTATGTTGAGCAACTAGCCTGGAGGTGTGGATATCCTTTATGAATATGGACACACCTCCTCCTTTAGTATTTCGGTCCCTAGTTGGGTGGCCGACAGGTGTGGTAAAATTTGCAGCCTGGTAATGCAGGGGTGCTTTCCGGATCCTTAAACCAGGTCTCTGTCACTGCACAGATGTCGGTGTTCTCCATCTTAAGGAGAGCCTCGAGTGTGTGCATTTTGAGGTTTAGACTTCTACCACTGAGTAGCATTATCCATAGATTTCACTTGTTTACGTCTACTATGGTGGTGCGTTTGATGTTTGAGCCTTGCCTAAAAAAGGCACTATACTGGCAGCAAGAGCCTTAGCCAATATCCGGAATCCCAGCGGTGACAGATGCAGGCCATCTCTGACAAAGCATTGTGGCCTGTCGATCATGTCGTCCCAGGCAGACAGATACTGGATCCCCTTGGAATGATGCCAGAATCTTAGCCAATTGGTGAAGTCAGTCATTTTGTCCTTGTACTGTGGCATCATTATGGGTGATGGCAGGATACTACTCAGGGCTAGTGTCATACCTGCCTGAGCCACATGGTCAGAGAGCTACTCCATGTCTCTTTTCATGTAGTCCACGGAGGTACATCTCAGGTAAGTCATTCCAACATGGACAATGATGGAGTCCTTGTTGTGGAGTGACCTGAGTGCGTGTGTTATATGATGGGTCCTGGCACCCGACAGACAGCTGACAGTGACTTTCTCCTTGTTCAGCCTGGTGAGGGGGGACGTCAGTGTGCCTGCCTATAGAGTCGCCAATGACTGGTGTGCTGGGTATGTTGTTTTGCCTTATGAGCTGAGGTTGAGTGGCACAGTGATTTTGTGAGCTATGTGTCATTTGCTCTGACAGTATGTACGATGCCTGTAGAGTGAGATTGTACTGAAAACTGTATTCCAGGCTACCAGGGCTAGCCTGCACAGTGGTTAAGATCTGGTTCCCTCTGTTTTTTTTTTGTGTACCACAACACTGTGGTGCTGTCTGTAAACACTTGTAATGATTCTAGGGACTGTAGATAACTGAGAGAACTGAGATAATTTATGAATGCCAACTTCTCTTTTATATTTATATATTTTTGGTCTGTCTTTTCTGTTCCAAAGACCTTGCACTTTTATTCCCATAGGTGCTCACCAGTCAAGGTCAGAGGCATCTGTTATGACAGACTGTGTGGAGCTGAAATGGAAAATGGGAGAGCTGGATTTTAATAAGATAAGTCTCTCCTACAAAATATCTGTAGTGTTATGGATTGTTGATGTTAGGACTGTACAGATATTAGGTACCATTGAATATAGTATATAGGAATTATGCAAATCATAGATGCCATGAGACCTGGAATCCTGAGAAATTCCCAGGCTGAGACAGAAGTCTGAGTGGAAAAACTCTGGAGCAGAGTTAGATACAGAGGGTTTTTTTCCTGTGGAAGAAAAGCTCTTTGAACTGAGGTATCAAGGATACAACCCAGGAAAACAATCCTGTGAGAAGAAATCAAGCAAGACTTTTGTATGTTCAACTGAAACCTTAGTCTGTGAAGGAGATGTCACACCCAAATGAGATAATCTTAACACTTTGAAAAAGACTACAAAGATAAGCAAGTTGTCCAAATAAAAAAATGTGGGTATCTTCAGTCTGCAATAGGCTATCACTGGAGCTGTCTCTTTGTAAATACCATTGGAGAAGTGGCTAGACTAAAGGGTAATGCAGAGAACTGATAATATGATCTAGACACAGAAAACTTTAAGACAAGGCTGGCTGTGGCACAAGTTGCAGACCGTCACAAATACTTCCTCCAATGCTGAAAAAACAGGATGTTTTTGTAGATACTGGAAAATTGAGTTGTTATAAGTTATAATACTTCCTCTGAAACAGCATAAAGTCATTATGTTCCCACTAAATGATTCATTCTCGAAATAGTTTCTGAAAAAGAGAATCCTTCAAAGGGACTGGCAGAAGACACACTGTCCTCAGACTCTGAATCAGAAACCTAAAAAGAAAAAACAAAACCTTCACAATCATTTTGTGGTTCAGAATCTTGAACCTTTTCACAAAATGAAGATTTCCCCTTTCTCTACCCAAGACCCCTCAGAAAAAGTAGTTTTAAATTAGTTTTAACAGCTTTTATCCTACAAAAATAAAAGTAATGCTTCTGTTTAAAAGTTACTAAAAGTCACGAGTGTCAATAAAACATTTTCCCGACTTAAGATTTGTAATTTCACAGGAAAAATAAATTTCTATCATAAAATGTAAGTCTAGAAGTTTTTTTAGTCTGAAAAGGAACTTATGTGCCTAGCAATGGAAAATGTTAACTGACTGTCAATCCTCAAAAGCCTGCAAGAGGAATGCTCTTCGGCAGCTGGAAAGCATTAAAGGGCTTGGCATTCAAACCATTCTTTTTCTTCAGCTCATTTCAAGCTGTCTGTGTGAAAGGTGCTCTGAAGCTTTGGAAGCTGGCTGGCTGGCTGTTATATCCTTAGCAGGATATAACCTATATAGTTAAGGCTACTGCAGCAGTGATCATTATGATGAACATCTGCCATCATCCTTCACTGCTATCCCATATGTTAACTCCAGATTTCTCTAGCTTATAGGATGATTCCTTTGCTATTTTTTATTTCTCATAAATTGTACATCACACGTTACTGCCCAGCTCTCTTGACCACCACACGTGCTCCCTGAGTCCTAGTACAGACTTTATAGATGTCGGGGTCTTTTCCTTAAGACACAAAAGCATGAAAAGGTTCTGCCATCCAACTATATCAGTGCAGACCCTTAACTTTTCTGAACCTTACATGGATCCTTTGCAATGTTAATGTAAGTCTGTGTATGTCTTTTCAACTTTTTCTATCAAAACCATACAAGTAGGGCCTTGTATTATCAAGATAACTGCAAGCTAGAGTTTCTGCTCACCTTGTTCTGGGCGCCCTGCTGAAATATTGAACATCGCTCTTCTTCTTCTTTATACTTGATTTTTGTAAGGGCAAGGCCCATCTGCATCCACCTGGATGTGGGAAGCAAGCCCCCCCAACACCCCCTGAACTTATATATACTGACTGCAAGATTTCTATAGCTTTGAGAAAAGAAAATATTTCAAGAAATAGCAATTTCAGACTTAGTATATGTAAGCCCACATTTTTGGTCATTCAGTCTCCGTATTCCGGATCTTGACATTTCAAATGGTTACCCATTCAGGTGATTTGTGCCACTCCAAAAATATAAATTTGTGCTCACTGTCTCTTATATATATGAACATGATGTACAGAAAACATTAAAGGGAACCATCTTTAAAATCAAACATTTTTGGATGCATTCTACTGTGGAGTAACATTCATTTAAACCTAGGTTTTTGCCAAAATAATATATTTTTTTAAAAACACCTTTATTAAATTATCACTTAAGACATAGGTAAACATACATTAACAAAAGAAAACAAACCATTTTAACATTTAAATATAATGTACATCACATATTGTCTTTCCTACTATCATCAGTAAAACATTGTCAAAAACTGCTGAATTCCTGCCTTCCCTTAAACCACAGTTCTCCTTCTGAACATTATTATTCAGGTATTGTTCCCATAATTTCCATTTACTCCTATGTAGTTTTCTCCTTCCATTTTTTTAAAGATCCCTCTTCCAGTTCTTTTAATTTCTTTTATATTGTGCAATACCTCAAATACAGACTTTGATTTAATTTTTCTAACAATTGCTTATTTTGGCAGCCAGCAGAATTAAACTTAATAAGGCCTCACTATGTCTAGGCAATTCAGATTCTATATCCCAGCCGATAATCAAGCCAGAGAACCTTTTGCTGTGAGGCTTCAACACAACCGCTGCACCAGTGCACCATCCACATCCACATTTAGCTTACTATTAGCTTGCAAACTATTAGCTTAGTTTACATTCAGCTAACACCTCCTATCCTCTTCTCATCAGTTCTTACCTGCCACAGTGGGCTGCATTACTAAAATGTGATGCAGTAGTGATTGGCACTTAAAAAAAGTGTTGTCACATAACTGCAATCACTCACGTAAGCACTGAACCTCAAAACTCAGTATAACTCTTTATAAGCTGCCCTGCACCCCCAGCTCAGAGTTACTTATATATACTAACTCAAATATTGCTGGACCATGGAGAAAGAGACTTTTTCTGAGATACTGCAGTCTCAGTCTTACTCTGCAAATCAGTGATCACACTTTGTGGTGTAGATCCCTAGTGCAGAACACGTCTGCATGGCATCCTCTACAGTGTCTCATCTCACTTTTTATGCAAACTTTTTTGTAAACTGAAACCTGGCTCATCATTTACTGATAAATGACTCCTGGAATTTCTGAACACTTTAGCTGAAACTATGGCTTATCCAGATTTAATTCTCATCAGTTTTTATAATGAGGAAGAACAAGTATCTGCAATCTGGAAAAAAATGCAGCTTATTGTTTCATTACTCAAAAGTGATATAATAATATAATGTAATATACATAATTATTTCTTTAAAATTGCTTTATTTCTTTAGCATCTTGGCCAAACAGCCTTCAAAGAGAAATAGAACATGAAATAACATAAATTTCTTTTATAATCACATCAATTAAATACAGAACTGCAATCAATTTAAATAAAAAAAATATTCTCCAATTTCTACATTTAGCCCATATGGGGGTATAAGTTATGTATTTAAAAATTAAAAAAAAATTCCTTATACAATAGCCATTGTTTAATATCACCCCTTAAATTTAATGGATATTGCAACAATGGATCTATATTACGTCTTCAACAAACCTCTTCAGCGAACGCCTGGTCACCGACCAATAAACAGCGAAAGCTAACTCCCCCAAACAGCTGCTTCAATTAATTTTTTCATAGGGGAAAAAAAACGCTTGGCCATCATCAGGGAATTTGCCCTTTTCCCCACTATGTCCGATCTCGGAGTCAATATATTTAGTTGGGAGGCATGGGGGGGTGTTGGGGCGAAGCCCCCCACTTTGAAAGGTTTGAAAGTTTGTCTGGTTTTTGGTTGGCCAAGCAATTTTTTTCCCCTAGGAAAAAAATTCGCTGAAACGGCCATTTGAAGAAGTTGGATTTCACTGTTTATTGGTCGGCGAACAGGCATTCGCTGAAAAGGTTTTTCGAGGATGTAATATAGACCCACAACAATGCCATATATGCCAGTTGTAAACCATTATGTTTAAATTCTAAAAAATGTGTAGCAACTGGACCAGTTAAAAAAGAAATTCTTATATCACCAATATGCTCCCATTTTTTTTTCTTTACTGCCCTTTTTGTTTCACTTATATAAACTTTCTCACAAGGACACCACAAAGCATAAATCACTCCTTCAGATGTACACTTTAAATATTGTGCAATAAAAAACGTATGCTTATTAATAACACACACTGTACCTTCCATGCTTCACAGTCCCAACATTTGAAATTACCATTTTTTAACTTCCTCATTCTCAGTGTAACCCCAGTCATTGCTATGTACAATCCTATCACCAATACTGCTACCCCTTCTATAAGTACACTTAGGTTCTTTTGGAAGTAACATTTTTAGTTTCTCATCTATAAATAAGATGCGCCAGTTCTTTACAATATTAACCATCCTATAAGTTAAAAACCTATAAATAAAATTGCAAATAGCGCCATCTATATTATTAATAATCTCACCTTGTACTTTTGTATTATTGAATAACATCATCTCTTTATTTTTCTATTTAACATTAAATTTCTAATTCTCCCCACACATCTTTAAAACTGCATCGAACAAAACCTCTTTTGTATAACCTCTTCCATACAACTTTTTGATAAGATATTTAATTTCTTTCACCAAATTGAAAAAATTTGTAGGTTTACTGTCAAATGGGCGATCGGACTTTGTGCGATTTACTTTTGTCCGAAACGCCCCATTCGATAGTATCAAAAGAACAAACATATAAATGTAGAAATGCACGACAGTGAATGCACTACAGCATTTGCTGTTGTGACTTTCAACATTTTAATGCAGATCGCACTAAAGTGGGGATCGGAAAATGTACCCTTTCCCTCACTGTAGTGTGATCTCGAAGTTTGCATATATAAATAGGGGGTGTGGGGGGTGCTCAGTACTAGCAGTTGTGGAAGTGTGGTGAATGTTTGAATTGTGGTAAATTCAAACATTCTCCACTTCTGCGTTCAACTTTTGTGTCAGTTGTTTTTGTTTTCGTTTCTACTGTTCGTAGAAATGGTAATTCACATGAAGTGCGATCACTGAAATGACAGTAAACCAAATTTGTATACAAATGTTTTGCTCTTACTAGTTGCCTGTAAGGTAGGGAGTCTTTCAGAAATTTTGTGTGATCACTATTGTAATGAAAAAAATTGAGGCATTAGTTTTTCTTAACAATCTTAAAACAAACACTTTTATAGTAATCCAAAAAAATTAATATCCAAGAAAGAAATTTGATGCATAGCTATCTGGTAAATTTAAAACCAAATCTATTATTCTGTAGTTATTCCAAAAACTCTTCAATTAAAGTACTTTCTTTTGCTTCTATAATAAATAACAAATCATCTATAAATCTATAATAGGAAATTATAAAAAATCCATCACACTGGAAAAGGTATGTGTGTGTGTGTGTGTGTGTGTGTGTGTGTATATGTGTGTGTATATATATATATATATATATATATATATATATATATATATATATATATATATATGTACTGTAACTCAGAATTTGCTGTAATAAAATGGATTAAGTAGGAGCAAAACATGCTCCCATTGCTGTACCATGTTGTTGCAAATAAAAACTTTATTTTAACTCTCAAATAATTATGGGTCAAGGCAGATTCCAACAATTTATAAATATAAGCCATTTCTGGTAAATCAATCTCCCATAAATATATACATAGCTTCCAATCCATGATGATGTTTGAATCTTTCATGCTAAAAATTTTCTTTGCAACCATATTATAACATGTTACCATCTAGCCCCTGTTTAAGCCCTGTTCCTCCTTGTAAGTGAATGTCTCCTATCATGTTGCTGGTCTTCACTGGAGACTCACTGATGGGATTTGCCCTTGCATCACTGTCCTTCCACGGGGAGAGGCATGTAGGCAAAAGCCAGTTTATTTCTCCATTCCAACTGTTTCTTCAACTACTGGGATGCTAGCTGAAACTGGTTCATCAGTGGCTCACACAGAAGCCTTGCGCCAGTGGGCCAGTCACCTCACAATGTATTATAAACTACAAATCTATTTAGAAAAATAAAATTGCTTCTAAACGGAAGCTAATATGAAATGGAAACTCCAGAAAAGGTTTTAACATTCTTTTTCTAGTGATAGCCTGGGGTATGAATATGTCTTGAGAGCATACTACCCAATTCTTCTTCTTACTAGCCCAAAGTGCTGAAGCTAAATCATATAGAGACAGATAAGGAAGGGGGTTATACCCTGTGAGTGATTGAAAAGTCAAGAAAGACAAAAACAAAAAATGTGTCGTATCAAATGAGCATTAAAGTTAATGTGAAATAAGCAATTCATCGGCCTGAATGTGAAAAAGACTTTTTTGGCATAACTTTACTATCCTTTCCAGTTTGTCTACAACTGTAGTAAAAACACAAACACAGGAAAGCTCAGTTTAATTACATCTTGGTGCTTTTCCACACCCATCCTTCTTCTCATTGTAAGATAAAAAGCTATGCAACACATAGTGTCAGAAATAATGACAGATTAATACAAAAACATGATTTCTAAGAAACATGATTACAAATTCTAGATTGCTTACCAGTCTAATAGCTGTTCTCTAAAATAGTTGTACATACTCAAATAAATCAAAACTGTCATGGTTTATATATATAGATGTGTCTTAGTATATTGAGAAACTAAATACTTTTTAGCAATTAAAAGGTCACATGAAATGTATTCATATATTATAAATAATGTTAGGCAAAGAGCAAATAGAACACATTTAAGAACAAAGTGTCTACTGTCAGTAAATCTCACTCAAACCCTATTGAACAAGATAATACCACTGACAACTTCGGAATTCTGGATACAAGTATTCAGCATTCTGAAGATTCAGTGCATATAGAAGAAAATAAAAACAGAAAAAAATGAAAGTTCACAACAAATAACAAAGAAGAAAAACTGGTTAGTGTCTATAAAGCCAAGAGAATACATATTAAAAAGGACACTGCTTTGTTATGCGACACACAGATTAAAGGGAATGATAACATTTTTCTGCCAGAAAACATTCAGTCTACAGAAAAAGGCATCATTTTCCAAAAGAGAATGTAGAAAAAAAAAGGCAAGAGGCATGTGAAAAGGAAATCAAAATTGAACATTGAAGGATTGAAGAACATTACTGTAAGAGGAGAAAGAAAGAAGTTTACAACATGGCTCAAGTTGTAGATGTACAAAGCCAGCTGGATGAGAACTGCATGCTTGCAAATGTAATAAACAATTAAAACAATGAGATTAATAATACTAATGGTGGTGAATATTATTTCTTTGTAACAATTGATAGAGCATATATTTACTGAATTAGTTGAAGATTCTTCATATCTGATCAGAAAATATATTCTTGTAATTGAAGATTCAGTTATTAGAGAAACTGGTACATTTGCAGAGAAGATAATGAACATTGAATAGTGTTATGCTTTTCAGCAGAAAAAAATGAGAAAGGCCTTAGAATGCCTTACTATTAGGAACTATGGATCTGTTTTTATTCATGTTGGTACAAACAATCACATCCACAAGGTCTCCCTAACTGTTCATAGGGAACTTATAGCCCTGTTAGATAGCATAGCTTCTGCAGGTGTTAGGATTTATTTTTCACAAATCACATATAAAAAGAGTCAGGTCACTGTGAATGAAAAGATTTTTTGGGTAAATATCTACGTGAAAAAATGTCCCATTTTAAGAAATGGAACTGTGTAGTGTATCTAAGCCTAATTTTGTACACATGTGTTTAGACAGGATGGAGTGCACTTGTCAAGATCAGAGAAGAGAATTTTTACAGCAGATATTTTGCAGTACTTGACAAACACAAGGCAGGATTTGTGCCAGGCCAAAATTTTAAGTTCACAAATAGCAACATTTGATGCATCTCTGATGGTTGTTAATGCTAGGAGCATTAATCATAAAGTTTTTTTTTTTTGTTGGAAGATTTACTACATTCCCACAAAATTGATGTTGTTATTGTTTGTGAAACATGGTTAAAGAACAATGACTGGAAACTAGTTTTGTCAGGATATAAATGTTTTTACTGTAACAAACTTTCTAAGAAAAATCAGGTGGAGGTGTTATAATAGAGATTAAATGTTATGAGACCTGTGCTTATTACATTTTCAGTGATAGCACCAGTACTGTAGATTTTGTAACTGTGAAAATAAATACATCCCTGGAACATATAACACTTGTTGGAGTGTATAGACCACCAAAGTCAAGTGCTGATTACCTAGAGGAATTTATACATTTCTTATACAAAATACAGGAGGGAAGAATAGTAATGGCTGGGGTGACTTAAATTTACCAGAAGCAGCCTGGAATAATACTGATGTTACAGCATTAATAAGGAAATTATTTACAATATATGTTCAGGACCAACAATTGATTCAGATTGTAAAAAAGCCTACCAGGGATTGGAACATACTAGACATTGTTTTCTTAAATAAATTATTATTACTTCATGTCAAGTTTTACCATCACTGATGTGCAATGATCATGGGTTATAAAGCTCAATTTGTTACTAGATAATTTTTCCAAACTGAAATCTAAACCAATGCACAGAAGATTAATAACAGATTATATGGAAGCAAAACAGTCACTTTGCAAAACTAATTTGAGCGATCCATCAGTGGAAAAAATGCAAAAGGGATGTGAATAGTTTTGAAGGAGAAATTGCTTGAATCCAAACAACGTTTAACATCAGGGTCTGTGCACACAACTTCAGAAGAGTATATTTCCATAAGAACAATATACTTAAGACGAGAGACAAAAAATATAAGAAATGGAAAAGAGGTCAAACTATGACTTTGAAAACTGAAATAAACAAAGTGGACTGACAAATTAAACAGTGTGAGACAAAATCAAGAAAATGTTGAACGTTTATATAAAGAAATTGATCATAATAGGAAACCGTTTTATAGATACATGGTAGGTGTAAAGACATACAAATTGATAAACTATGTGTAGTCTAAAAGTTATTCTCAGACACAACAGATTATAGATGTGGTTACAAAATCTTATGCATAGCAGTTCTTTTTCCACAAAGGGGATGATAAATTGTCCTAGTGACATTCAGGTAAGCTCGGGTATTGAAATCAAATTAGATTATATTGAAAAAGAACTACACAAACTGGATCCAAATAAAGTACAGACATCAGGTGGAATTAGTAATAATGACCCGAGAACACTTTGGCATTACTTACAAAGCCATTATAGTTATTTACTATATCATTATAAATATGGGGAGATTCCTCAAGTTTGGAGACGTGCACTTGTTAAACCTGTATTTAAGGGAAAGGAGGATAGGACAAACCCAAAGTCATGCAGACCCATACGTTTACTTTCATGTTGTGGAAAAATAATGGAGAAGTTTATATTGGGTAGAATATTGTCAGAACTGGAAAGGTTTGGACTTGAAATCATATATCAGCATGCATATGTTGAGAATAGACCTATAACCACCTGCAACATGATGTTCTATAACAATATATAACAGCTATGAATGAAAGCAATGTGCTGTGATATTATTTATATAGATTTAACTTCAGTATTTGAGAGGTGCATACACAAAACACTGATCAGTAAATTAGAACAACTAGATATTGATATACTCTTGATAATATGGATAGCTGCATGGCTTAGAATTAGGGCATGGCAATTATCATACAACAGTTTGACAGGTGAAATTTGGTTACAAGCAGGGAGTCCCACAGGACTCTATCATGGGCCCATATTTGTTTAAATTGTCAGTCAAATTCAATAAAACATAAATGTTCTGTTTACGCCGCAACACTCACACGGTATCACACTATTTTGGATTCAGTAAGCAACTGTACATGGTGGGTAGAGCTGCGCACAGCCACGCAAACAAGGTAAACACTACAGTATGCAAATTACACCATAAGCAGCTGAATTGCATGCTAATAAACCAATCCAAGATGGAGGAGCTTTTCAACAAGCTATAAAGCAACTGTGCAGACTCAATGCTGGTTTTCCCTGCAAATTCCAAAACATATTGAAATACAGCCACATAAAGGAGTCTACACAGAAACAATGTTAGGGGCTGTTGTTGCTGTAATTCATGTCTGTGTGCAACAGGCTAAAGTCTATGCTGCTGCTTCTGCTAATAGACAAAGGCAAAGAAGGAGAAGAGGTTTCAGACCCAGGTAACTTATCACAATCTACATGATGTGGAAATTGTAGAGTGCTACAGGGTAGACAGAGACACACTGCAGGAACTCTGAAACCTCTGTCGTCCTCATCTCAGAGCCAGGGCAAACAGAGGGGAACCCATCCCAGTGTAGACAAAGGTATGTATAGCACTTAGAATTTTAGCTACAGGTACCTTTCAGAGACCAACAGAGGACATACTGAGGGTGTCACAGGCATCAGGATCCTCTGTCAATTCCTGAATGCTATGCTCCAACATGCTAGTGACCACTTATAGTTTCCTTGTAGTCCTGAAGATAGGGACAGAAATATGCAGGAGTTCTACCCTGTAGCACACTACCCTGAAGTACAGGGTGGCATAGATTGCACACATGTAGCAATTAATGCACCACCCGGGGAGCAGGGAAGGCTCTACATTAATAGAAAGGGCTTTCACTCTATTAACTGTTAAGTCTGTGCAATGTCAAGGGAATCATCTTGAATATTTGTGCTGGCAACCCAGGAAGTTACCACGACTCATATATCTGTATCAGATGTTCACTGGGGGGATATCCCACAGGTCATTTACTGGGGGATGCAGGTTATGCACTGGAATCATGGCAGATGAATGACACCCATCACAAATGCACAAACATATGCTGAAGAGCACCATAATGAAGCACATGCCCATACCAGAAATATATAGTGTGTGTTTGAGTTACTGAAGTCTCAGTTCCAGTGCCTGGATACATCTGGGGAGCCCTGCAGTATAATCTATGTACATGTACTGAAATATTCACAGTATGTTCCATGCTACACATAATCCTGAGGAAAAAAACAGCTTCAGCAGGATGAGCAAGGGGAAGGGGTACATATTTCATGGCCACACACATGTGACGAGTCAGTGGGACAAGCAGCAGCTGCTGTGGGTGTAGGCAGATATAGAAGTGCTCAATACGCCCTCGCATTGACTAAGAGGCAATGCATAGTACACTCACCACTTAAGGACCTAAAACTTTCCTCCTATGCACATACATACAGTAACATTCATGCCAGGCATCGCTCACAACCTCTACCTACCCATGTAATGGCTATGCACTGCTTGAATCAGAAGGAGTCAGCCCTGAAGTGTTGCAACTGCTGGATTTACTAGGTAAGTTTTGAACCTAGAGTGAATTGTGTAATAATATGAATGACTGGCATATCCTTGCATGTTGTTACTTGGTAGTGTAACCAAGTAAAAGGTGGGCGATTTGTACAGAAATGAGTTCAATGTGTGACAGCAGAGACTTACTTGACTTATATGTATCAATTATTAAGTAGAAGACCTCAGGCATCAAAGATTCATACAGTCGTACCTCCAAAAGCAGTGATGGTCACTGCATGCCCTTAGTATAGCACCATACATTTATACTGAAAAAAATCATTAAAGAGAGGAGTTAGAAAGTAATGATACAGATTTCATTTTCAGACTTCACAACCTTCACAAGATCATTAACAATAAAGATGGAAAAAATGTGATGCTATAAGCTGTCCAACTTTCTAAAACCAATATAAGTCAAAGGTATAATTGCCAATTAAACATCACAAATGCAGATATACTAAGCACTAAGTCAGATATGCACCCTGAGCATCAGACACAAAGCTTATGTATCCCTGAATCCAAAGGTTAGAAAACAGGAATATGACACACTTATCACTTGCACAAGGTGTTGTGGGGCAGGAAGTCTAGGCTAACACAAAAGGTTGGTGAGTGTGTGTGAGTAAGAAAGAGAAGCAGGCAGATATTTGGATAAACTAACAAATGGCCAGTGAGATAAAATGAGTATCTTCACTGCTGAATCATGTAGCTGTTGTGTGTATGTGTGGGTTCTCCAGGTGAAACTGATCAGTGAGTGTCTGCATGAAGACAGCCAAGCTCTGTCCTAGCTGTACATCCTGGTATGTCGGACAAGTGTGAGCCATGGATAGTAGAGGTGGCAGTTCATCTTTGTTGTACCCGGCCACGAAAGCTGGCTGTGCCAGGAGTTGCACTGGCATGTCCACACCCATGGTCAGATGAACTGCTGCTACCTGAATGTGACTGTCTGCTAGATGAGCTCCCGTCATGAGGACACCCCGGACCACAACCCCATGATCTCCCATGTCTCAGTGTGGGCAACTCAACTACTAATGGAGCAATGGAAGTACTGACATTATAGAAGTGTCATTGGGCATGGCCATGTTGGCTAACAGTTTATTTTATTTATTTATTTTACATTTGTTGACCGGGCTAGTCTATCTGGATACATGTCCTTTTTCAGCAGAGGCCCGGGGAGAAAAGCTCCACAATAAAGAGAAACACAATACATTTACATACAGAAGAAATTAACATTAACATAATAATAAAAAAAAGAAAAACAACATTTTCATACTGATAAATTAACATTCGCATGTTGTGTAAGTAATCTTAACATGGTTACATTGAGAAGCAGTGAGGTTAATATTATAAACTCTGAAGGAAAGAAGAGACTGAGGTGGTATGAGACATTTAGGAGATGATGAACAGCAGATTATGTGGCTGACCTGTACGCATGAGGATGCTGTCCCCCCCCTCTCAGCAAATGTTCCATCACAGACACTGCCCATTCCAACATGTCATTCATCCAATCCATTGAATCGGCAACAGGCTGGAGGCAGTCATGCATGTCAGCCTGTGTCACATCTACAACCCTAAGCATTTCTCTGGAGGACCTATGGGAACATGCCTGTGCCTCCATGATGGCCATAAACATATGTTGAGTGGCACAGGAAGATCATCACAGGTGATCCTGACAGTGGAAGTGTGGGACTTCTACCACCTGATGTCAGAGTATCAGCAGACTCTAATGATGATGGTGGCCAGAGGCACCTGGATCAGGTGGAGGATGGAGAGTAGGCCTCCTCCAAGCACCCCCTAACAACCCTTCCGCATGGCACCTTGCTCACACTTTGGCTACGGCCAACCACACTTACCTGATCAAGTATCTCGCCCTCCACCTGTCCAATATCTGGGGGCTCATTGGAATGGATAGGCGTAGGCCTACTGGCTCTGTCCGATGGAATTTCAGGGGATGGCTGTATGTCAACCTCAGTGTCAGATTCAATCTCTAAACCCCCCCCCCAACTGTGCCTCTGTTTGGCCACCATCATCATCATACTTTACTGATACTCTGACATCAGGTGGTAGAAGTCCCACACTTCCACTATCAGGATCACCTATGATAATAAGAAGTAAACACAGGGAAAAAAATGAATATCTACACTACCATAGTACAATATATGCCAACAAAATAACAGTAGTGCCACTATTAGTACAGCAATACACACAACAGTCCTGACATCAACATTACACAGTAAATTATGTATTTGAACTGCTCATCAGTACTGACAATGTTTGGCTTACCATGTGCAGATGATGGTATGCTCTTTGTGCTAGATGGTCCTGGAAGAAGTTAAACAAAAGGTAAGGACAACATCACCACAATTAACAGTAACACAGGGGGTAAAAAAATTGCCCTTTATATGTCCATTAACTATACTTTCAACAAGAACTTGGATGGCAAGCCAAACCTAAGCCCCTTGTGTAATCAGTCAGAATGTGTTGGTAACTGTAGCAATCTTCAACCCCCCCTCCAACCAATTTCTTGTTAAACAGAGCTAACATATTGATGTAAATATTTTACTATACAACAGTATTTGACAACTGAGGTACAAAAGCCTACCTGGAAGCTCCTCCTGGGACATGCTTGCTGTCCCTGAAACAGTAGCACCAGTGTTAAGGGCATGCTGTTCTGCACTTTCCTGGGAGCTGTTTGGATCCCTGACAGTGGACAGGGACTCCATTTGCTGTTAGTGGTGGCTCTGTAGTAGGTTCCTCCCCAGTAGCCATCCGATCACGAGCCACTGCAGCTGCTCTCCTCTCTGTGCAGATGAGAACATGTCAATCGCCCTATGCTGCACCTGATCGTGTCCTGTTGCATCACCTACTGCATTGACATCTGCAACTATCTGCTGCCAAAGTTGCATTCTCTTAAGCATAAAGGCACCATGTCACTTAAAAGCTTCCACAATGACCTAATTTTCAGGATCACTGAAGGGTGGTTTTTGGGGATTGAGACAACTGAATCCCTTAATCCTAGGTGTCCTAAAACACAACAGAAGTATAATATACATATGCATCACATAAGTAAAAATAACTGTTGCCAGATAAAACAGAAAAGATAACATTTCAGTATTACCCTCTGGAGAAACATAAAACAGTCTAGAAATTTGAAATGTGAACAACAGGATGGATACCAAAAAAAAGGTAAAGTAACAATAGCAACATATTCATGCTTGTGCCATAACAGAAATGCAGCTTTGCTCCTCCATCCCCAAAAGAACAGGCAAATGACACATTTTGCTAACAAACCATCACTGAACTGCTAAAAGTACCATCAAACGAAATGTCCCTGAAACACGTCTACAGATTCTACACAGAACATTCAATTTTAAGGTATTGCCAATCATGTCTATCTGTGAAATGCCCCTACAAACATGCCCAGGCCATCAGTACACTTCTAATTAATGCATACAGATAAAAGTGTAGCATTTGCTAAACAATATATATATCTATACGGAATACATGCATTTAGGCAAACATTAGTTGCGTGATGTCCTAAATGTTGAAGGCAGTGACCCCAGTTTGCTAAATGTCGAATTTTCAGATGCTGAATCCATGAACACTGAACACCAGCCAGGTTAATATTCCCCCCTTCTCGACCCATGGTAGCACTTGTTGTGGTTCAGCAACCGGAAATGTCGAATTCGGTGTTATGCTCGAAATTCCGACCGTTCGCCCCTGTGAGTTTTGACATTTAGGTTCAGAGGATGTTAACATTCGGGGATGGTATCTTCGACCATATGCATGTATTCCTACGTATATATATATATATATATATATATATATATATGTATATATATATATATATATATATATATATATATATATAGTTTCACTTCAGAGACTGAAAGCCCAAAATCTTGAATTCCAAAAGACTGAGACCAAAATTTTGAAAGTTCAAAAGACTGAAAACTCAAAATACTGAATCTCAGAATACTGAAAACACACAGGATACCAACGCTTACTATATTCCAGCAGAGGTAGAGAGGTAGATACAGAAAAATACAAGACAAACAGTATTACTTTTCTCCAAGTATAAGCAGGGGGCAAGTCCCCCCCTGCAACCCCCACACCCTCTTCTACATATATATGTCAACTGTGAGATTGCACTGCACTACACTAACATGAGATGTAATGTGATCCTATCTCGCCTACATTCTGTACAGATGGGTTCAGAGCCGATCCTCGGCTCCGACTCGGCACGCTATACAATAGAACGAAGTCTCTTATTGGCTGAGTTACCTCATATCCCAAGATGCACCACTACTGCTTCCCCAGATCTCGTTTGCCGCTTCTACAGCATAGACGTGGTCTCGGACTTGGCTGAGCTAAGTGCCTCTTAGTGATTATTTTTCTGTCAGAATTTTCGCTAAACTTACCCAAAAGCTGTTTTAACAGCTACTTATTGTTGTGTGACTGAGTATTTTAAAATTTTGTGGTAAAATTGTATTTTCTTCGACGGTCAAGGATCCCGTTTAAGTTAGAGGGGCCTTGCCTAGCCCACGTGCCTTAGTTAGAGCTGTTTAACAGCTACTCATTGTGTGATTGTGTAGTTAATAATTTTTTGTGGTAAACTGTATTTTTTTCTTGGTGGTAAGTGATCCCGTTTAGCTTAGAGGGACCTTGCCCTAGTCTACGTGTATTTTTCTCTTTGAAGTCAGTGTTGAAGTAGATAGCCATGTCGAAGGAACATAGACCATCAGGATTTAAAAAATGTTCTAAATGCAATTATAAAATGTCCATTACGGATGATCATTCTTTATGTGTATACTGTTTGGGGCCGAAGCACCTCCAGGAATCCTGTAGCGTTTGCCATGCTTTTTCCTCTCGCGTGCTCCAAGAGAGGAAAAATAAGTTGATTTTGAAAGGGCTTATTACCCCTTCCTTTGAGGAAGCCCTATCTTCTTCTTCTTCCCCGTCGAGGAAGAAAAAAATCTTCGGCTCTGACCAGCCCGTCGGATCCGGCAGCAACAAAATCAAGGCAGGCTTCTCCGTCGGCTCCACGGACTTGGGAGCCGAGGGCGGAATAGTCTGCCTCGATGTCTCCAGCCTAGACTCCTCTGGCTTCGGAGCCGAGAGCTCGGGTGTCGAGAGGCGAGTCATCTCCATCGGCTCCACTGCCTTCGGAACCGATGAAGGTTGCCCGCTCAGACTCTTCCCCTTCGGTGCCGAAGTCCACATCGGCTCCAAGGGAAATTGCAGTGGTGCTGGAATCTCCCTCGGCGCCGATACTTCTCGAGACCATTCGGAGCCGGTCCCCCAGTCTTTCGGAGTCGGCGGAGAAGTTGACTCGGACCTGGTCGGTCTCTTCTCGGTCGTCGAGGATGTCCGATTCAGATGTAGACAGGGTGCTTCAAAGGCTTTTTCTGTCTCCGGTCTTTCAAAAGTTGGTCTCGGCTCCAGCCCAGTCGGCTCCGGAGCCGGTTTCCCACCCTGCCATCTCGGTTCCTCCTCCAACAGCTTCGGCGCCGTTAGAGTTGGTGTTGGTGGAGCCGGTGGAGGTTGTCGGGTCAGTTCCGACCCTAACTCCAACCTCGCCCTTCGGGTTGGTGTTCGGTACGTGGACCTCCTCTGTCGGTCCCGGGGGGGACGCTTCGGGACCGATCCTTTTGGTTCCGAGCCTCCCTCTTGATGCGTCGGTGGTGGGAGTTCCAACTGCTGTTGTGGCCTTGGGGGTTGAACCTTCCCAGGACTCGGGGGGGGTCCCGCCTTCAAGGCCATGAGGAGTGCCTTGGCCAAATCCTCTCTGGCCACTTCTACCATCTCACCACCACCTTCCCTTGGCATGGAGACTAGTTCCTTTGCAATCCCCCTGTCTCATGACAGCGGAGCCCTGGGGCCTGAGGTTACCCCCATTGGGGGTTCCCTTCTTCCTGGAGGTCCCTCCGAAACGTCTTCGGAGGAACCCCTGAGGAAGAGACAGTGCAAGAGGAAGCACGTCGACTCCCCTGATGAGTCTCTCACCTCGGATACCGACCTCGATGATGTGGAAGGGTCCCCCAAGTCATCCTCGGATGATGTATCCTTTGCGGACATCTTGGAAATCCTTAAGCAACGAGGAGACTGGCAGTCCAAAGCCCTTCTGCTGAGGAGTCGGTGTTCCTCAAGGCCTTCGGGGCTCAGCCCTCTGCCTCCTGGGTGTCTCCGCCCTCGATGAGCTCCTAGATTTGATCTCTTGAAGGGGGTGGGAACACCTGGACTCTGTTGAACTGGTGCCAGCTTGCCCCAATAAATTCCTGTCGGCACCCCCGGATAAGGACTTTCTTTCCAAAGGTGTGGCTGTAGATGCCTTGGTGGTGGCATTTGCCACCCAACAAGATGTGGCAGAGGCTTCAACGTCCGTCCATCCTCCTAATAAGGAGTCTAGGAGCATGGATCGATACGGGAAGTGCATCCTTGCTTCAGCAACCTTTACATTAAGGTCTCTGAACTACTTGACGCATTTTACGAGACTGCAGAGGGATCTGGTCAAGGAGCTTTCGGATACCCTCTCTGGTAACTTACCTGAGCAGTTAACCCAGACGGTTAACTCCCAGTTGGCTACCCTGTCCTCCCTATCCAACTCGTCCATGAGGCTCATTTTGTATGCAGCTGAAGGAGCGAGCAGAGCGGCGGGCACAGGTGTTGCTCAACGGAGACAAGCCTGGCTACGCCTGTGTCACTTTGCGGAGGCCTTTAAGTCTTCCTTTGCCGACGCCCCCTTCAATGGGTCCTCCCTTTTTGGACCCAAGGTAAAGGACACTTTGACTCGCTGCGAGCAGGAGGGTAAGACTTTAACTGCCGTAGGGGGCCGGTTTTCCACTCCCTTCAGACCTTATCCCAAGGCTCGAAGAGGAGGGAAAATGTGGTTCCGTAAGTCTCAAAAGCCTTACTCATCGCAGCAGAGTGATTCCCCTTCTAGAGTCAGAGGAAGGGGAAATTTTTCAGGGAGACGCCGTCCCAGAGGCGGCGGAGGCCCCCGCAACACTGGAGACTGCGAGTCCTTTCATGGCTCCTCCTCCTTCCAGCATCCCTGAAGGAGTGCCCAACTGTGCAGCTCCGGAGCCAGTCGGGGGTCGTTTTTCGAGGCACCTAAAGGCCTGGGAAAGTATCACTCAGGACCAATGGGTGCTCCGAATTATCGCCGGAGGTTACACCATTCCCTTCTTTCAACCCCCCCCCACCATCCCAAAGAATCCCGGACTCGCTACCCAGTCAATGGGATCTGGCAGCCATCGAAATTTCAAAGCTGCTTCAAAAAGGAGTCATCCAACCTGTCCCCGCAGATCAGGCCGGATCAGGGACTTACTCAAGATTCTTTTTGGTACCAAAAAGGACCGGGGACTTGAGGCCCATTTTGGATCTCAGCAGGTTAAACCGATCAGTGAAAAAGTCCAAATTCCGGATGGTCACCTTGCAAACCATTCTCCCACTTCTGGAGAAGGGTGTTTGGATGTGCTCCATAGATCTCAAAGACGCCTATTATCACATTCTGATAGATCAGGTGTCGAGGAGACACTTGCGCTTCAGCCTAGGGGACAGTCATTTCCAGTTCCGTGCACTGCCCTTTGGTCTCACCACAGCCCCCAGGGTGTTCACCAAATGTTTGGCAGTGGTGACTGCTCACCTGAGAAGTCTAGGATTCCAGGTATTTCCATACCTAGACGACTGGCTCCTAACTGCCACCTCAAGGCAGCTACTCTTAAAAACTCTAGCAGCCACTATCTCCCTAGGCAACTCCTTAGGAATCACCTTCAATTGGACAAAATCTGTATTGCTGCCATCACATTGTATTCTGTTTATTGGTGCAGAAATAGACTCAAGGCAGATGCGAGTCTATCTTCCTGCGGAAAGGATAGCAACATTGCAGTCTCAGGTTCGGGCGTTACTCCTCAGACGTCGAGCTCCGGCGAGAATGGTCCTGCAGCTGTTAGGTTCCATGTCAGCCACCATTCTTCTCGTCCCCTTGGCAAGGTTGCATATGAGGATACTCCAGTGGCTCCTCTTAGTCCAGTGGTCTTATCAAGACCTACCCCTCAGTCACCACATATTGATCACAGAGACGTGCAAACAGGATCTTTGTTGGTGGCTTCTTTCCTCCAACCTGGATCAGGGGCGACCCTTCGTTCCCCCATCCCCTCGGCCACGTTGACTACGGACGCCTCCCAGACAGGGTGGGGGGGACATTATCTGGACAGGTCGGTCCAAGGCACGTGGCACTCCGACGAGAATCTTCTCCACATCAATATCCTGGAAATGGGGGCGGTGCTTTTAACGTTGCAAGCACTGCACGATCACCTCCCCCAGGGGACGATTGCCATTCAGTCCGACAACATGTCGGTAATCTGGTACTTGAACAAGCAAGGAGGGACCAGGTCTTACCCCCTTTGCAGAGAGGCCATGAAGGTATGGGATTGGGCGATTGCTACCAAACGCTTTCTAGTGGCAACACACATTCCGGGGACATCCAATGTGATAGCCGACAGACTGAGCAGGACTATTCTCTCCCCTCACGAATGGTCCTTGAATCACAAAGTGGTAACGCAGATTTTCACGAGATGGGGAGTTCCATGTTGCGATCTTTTTGCAACTCCCCTTAACGCAAAATGCCAGCAGTTCTTCTCTCTCATTCCAGTTCCGGAGGAGATCCCCAAGGATGCTCTGGTCCAACCTTGGCCCTCCAGTCTGCTATACACTTTTCCACTGGTTCCCCTTCTCCCCAAGGTGATTCAGAAGGCGATTCGCTTGGGAAGCAAAATGATTCTAATCGCCCCATACTGGCCTCGTCAAGTTTGGTTCCCCTTTCTTCGCAAGTATGCATTGGACGGTCCCTGGTTCCTGGACCAAGTTCCGGACCTCCTGACGCATCAGTCAGGACAGCTCCATCACTCCATACATTCATTGAAGCTAGCAGCTTCGCTACTCCTCTTCCGACCATAGTTAGGAGCCATTCTTTCAACCCTGAAGTTCTGCATATTTTGTCCTCGGCCCACAAGACGTCTACTAAAAAGATGTATAGCAGTAAATGGATGAGGTTTGCTATTTGGGCCCAACTCCGAGGATTAGACCCTATGACAGCTTCGGTGTCAGAGGTTCTGAAGTTTTTAACTTCCCTGTTCAACCAGGGTTGTTCGGTGTCTACCATCAAAGTTCAATTGGCAGCTATTTCCAATTTTCACGAGAACGTAGAACCACCTTTAATGAGCAATAAGTTGTGCAAAGCTTTTATTAGAGGAGCTTGGCTTCTACGGCCCCCTATATCTCATCCCGCACCACCGTGGGACCTTAACGTAGTGTTAGGTGCATTAACCGCACCTCCCTTTGAGCCGGCAGCAACCTGTGACTTGAAATTTCTTTCTTGGAAGACTGCCCTTCTAGTTGCTATCACATCAGCCAGGTGAGTTTCAGAACTTCAAGCCTTATGTGTCAAACCACCATACCTGGTATTTCACAAGGATAGAGTATCTCTTAGACCAAACCCATCCTTTATACCAAAGGTTTGTTCTAACTTTTGTTTGCAACAATCACTGGAATTACCGTTTTTTTTCCCTAAGTATACAAACAGAGCTGAGTATACCTTTCACAGCTTAGATGTGCACAGACAATTACGTTTCTATTTGGATAAGACACACCAAGCACGAAAATCAGATCAACTGTTTGTGTCTTTTTCGGACAATAAATTGGGCAAAGCCATCACGAAAGTCACTATTGCCAAGTGGATCAGAGACTGTATCAGTCATATTTATCGCATTTCAAATAAAGAGCTTACAATTCCAGTGAAAGCTCATTCTACCAGGGCTATGGCCACTTCGTCAGCCTTTCATTCCAAGCTCTCTATTAATGACATCTGTGCGGCTGCTACGTGGTCTTCTCTACACACCTTTATTTCTCACTACAAATTGGATGTGGCATCTAGGGGTCGAGCTTCCTTCGGTTCCACGGTTCTCCGGACCGTTTTCCAATGAGCCACCCAGGAATTAGGTGCTAGGGATGCTGTCCCATCTGTACAGAATGTAGGCGAGATAGGATCACATTACATCTTTTAGTTATGTACTTACCATAACTTTAGATGTATGGGATCCATCTCGCCTACATTCCTAATAACCCACCCTCCTTCCCCCTGCCTTGGAGGCCAGAAGAGACAGGACGGTCCGAATACAACTGTTTCCTCTCTTGAAACACCTGGCAATCTTATAACAACAGTCTATGTGTGTGTGCATGTGTGTGAACAAACAAGATCTGGAGAAGCAGTAGTGGTGCATCTTGGGATATGAGGTAACTCAGCCAATAAGAGACTTCGTTCTATTGTATAGCATGCCGAGTCAGAGCCGAGGATCGGCTCCGAACCCATCTGTACAGAATGTAGGTGAGATGGATCCCATACATCTAAAGTTATGGTAAGTACATAACTAAAAGTTATGTAGTATAGCAAATTAGAAGGGAACATGACTAAGGCTACAACAGGCAGTCATGAAACACGTAATGGTATGTTTGCCATTTTGGTTTGTGGAGTACAATCTCAGAGTTGATATATTTAAGTAGCAGGGGGTGTGGGTGGTGCAGCCCCCCCCCCACATGCGGGGTGCAGGGGGGCTTGCCCCCTGCTTATACTTGGAGAAGTGGTAAATGCTTTATCTTTTATTTGTAATAAAGAAGACCAAGGAGTTCAGGCAGCCGGGTAATGCCACAGCAAACTCACTAACGATGTAATTCCACGCTGAAGAAAAGATGATACAAATTCCACAGCAATAATGGATGATTTATTGTAAAAAGAACACAAGCACAACACGAATTAACCCGGGTTTCGTCCGATAAGACGAACTTCTTCAGAATACACATTGTAGTTACTACCCCACTTAAATACACAAGTCACACCCTAATTAATTACTTAAAATTCAATTAAGCTGTTAACCAAATGTTATACAACAATTGTATTGAAGTAAAATATATCTTTATCTTTTATTTGTTTCTGTATGTAGTTGTGCTGGAATATAGTAAATGGTATCCTATGTGGTTTCAGTATTCTGAAATTCAGTACTTTGAGTTTTCAGTCTTTTGAACTTTCAAGATTTTGGTCTGAGTCTTTTGAAATTCAAGATTTTGGGCTTTCAGTATTCTGAAGTGAAATAAAATACACACACACACACACACACACACATATATATATATATATATACATATATATATATATATATATATATATATATATATATGGGTTCCGTTCAGATGCTCGAAATACTGAAATCTCAAATTTCAGTATTTCGAGCCCAAGAAGCCAAATCCACATAATAGCGAAAGTTTAGAAGTGCGAAATTCAAAACCTGGAATACCGGAGGTTTTGAATTTCTCTCTTCTAAGGTTCCGCTATGGTTATGCATTCAGGTAAGTGTGTGTGCATTTTAAGGGGATTGGGTAGGGGCTGTGGAGTGTGTCAGTGTGTTTTGTTGCTGTGATGTGTGTGCGAAGAGAAAGTAGCTTGTGTGGTGGTGTTTTGTGTGTGTTTGAATGTAGTGCGACCTCGGAGTGAGAATATTTAAGTAGGGGGTGTGGGGGATTTGCCCCCCACATGGGTGGTGCAGGGGGGCTTGCCCCCTGCTTTCATGTAGTAGAGTGATTGTGTGTGTTTGTGTGGTGGATGGTGTGTGTGTGTGTGTGTGTGTGTATGTGTATGTGTAGTAAAAAAGCAAAATTCAAAGCTTCCAGTATTCAAGGTTTTGAATTTCGCAGTTTTTAGTTTTTGTTGTTTTGTGGATTCCACTTCTTGGGCTTGAGATACTGAAATTCAAGATTTCAGTATTTCAAGCTTCTGAAGTGAATCCATATACATATATATATATATATATATATATATATATATACACATATATACACACATATATATATATATATATATATATATATATACATACACATATATATAAATTAAACAGATTTTTCTGAATGACATTTCAGCACATGCAGTATATAGCTGAAAAAGGCAAGCATACTTTCTCAAGCTCAGTAATCTTCTGTGCAGATATATCCCAAAGTAATAATGTCTTATCTATGTTCTCCACACACAAGTCTCCTCACCTTCAGGTTCTCTAGCTATATGGTTGCTCTTTTTAGTGTCGGCTGTCAGCATGGTGAATATGTAAATGAGGTGTGAACTCATTAAAATTTCTAAATCGCAGATACTTGGCTCCATGTAGGAGATGTAAACATAGTGTAGGCACTCTCTCAGTGTTTGTTGCTAATGGATTGCAACTATGAATGATTACTTGTAGGGAGAATGAAAGCACAAGAGCAATGCAGGCTGCACTACCTCCAGTGGGTGTGTCACGTTAGACTTCCAAAGTATATAGAAGTCATTTTATCAAGGTTGGAAATGTAAGTAAGTAGCACATAATTCACAGGTTCTGTTCATTAACATCCGACCTCCCCTTCATTTGTTGATAACTGTATATTATTGCCATATAATATTCTCACACATTTTAAGAACATGGATATAGAATGCCTTACAGACTGCATGTCTCAGATTACTGGTCAGATAAGACAAGACTGTGCAAAAACACAGAGAAGTAATACAGAGCTGCATTTTTGCAAGCAGTAGTCAAAATGGTTGTGTGATCACTCAGTGCACTACATTGGAAATTAATACATGTACCAATAACTGTTATATGGTTTGTTAGGTCTATGGATGATGTTGCAGTCGGTTGTTTGCAGAATGATTTCAGCTCCTGCTGCAAAGCTGTTTGTATGGCAAAGAGGGATAAGGCACCCTTACTGTGTTCTGAAAGTCCATTGGAGTGAGAGTTCAAATCCAGACCCATGTAGAAATATGTCATGTGTACTAACAGACATTTTGTAGTGTTTATTTCATGGATTGCTTTTTTTCATTTTAGCTAATTTTCCCTTGTATTTAATTTTTCTTAATACCAGTGTTTGTGCAGTGCATGGCTTAGCACAAACAAGGGAAATTAAGAAAAAAATTATGTCTGGTTTGGCTGTGCTTATCTCATTTCTGCAATGCTTAGCAGTTTGCAAACTGGACTAATGGGTCACCCAGGAAGCAGACAGAATGCCTGCAGACTGCATTTGTAAAAGGGCAAAAGTAAAGAAACAATATATTGTTGCAATGTTTGCTTTGCTTAGCGGCATTGCATGGTGGCTATAAGAGTTCCCCAACACCTACAGACAGGACTTGGACAGCCAGTAATTGAAAATGGAAACATTCAGTTAATTCTGTTTGGATGGATAACACAGAGGTCTTCAGAATGAGTAGGGAATTTTGGAAAATGATAACTTTCCAACCAATCCCAGTTATCCTGTTCACTGGTAGCCCTGTGGCAGCAGGTGCAAGTGTATGGCTGGAGTACAGATGGTACTGGGTTCTAGTACAGGATGTGTAGCCTAATTTTAATGTTGTGATAGTGCAGTTTATAGCAATGAACTGAAAAATAGACAAGTGGTATTTCAACAGTCTTGTTGGAACAAGCCTAAGTGTATGACCGCCATGCACATGATGCTAGGTTCTAATACAGGATATTCCATCCATTTTTACTGTTGTTCCAATTCCTATTATATTCAGTCTCACTTATAACCCATTAGATAGTGGAGCTGATATGAATTATATGTATGAGGGATAAGACACCCTTGTTTTGTTTTCAGATGTGTGACCAAGGGTATACTGTCTGCTATATTTCTGTAAGTATAATTCTGCTATCTTGACTTGCATAGCCTTCACAGTTACATAGCACACATATATAACTGGATCTATATACAGAAAACCTTGTCAGATCACTCACGTACATGTGTAACACCTGAAACTGTCACCTGTATGTATAACTGATTCCTGACTATGTATGAGCAGCACTCCTTCTGTGGCGAAGATAGAAAATGAACACTGTGAAGAAAATGTTTTGCCTTTTATGCCTAGGTTTGACTCCCACACTGTAAATATCAATTTTATCAGTGTTTAAGTGCTCACCTAACAGTTACCTCCCAATTTCCAATATATATATTCCAAGTTACATCACCAGACACCCCTCAAACTAAGGCCAAGTAAAACCTTCCAGTTTCAAGTATTTATGTCCTCCCTGCTTGGCACTGCTGCACTCCACTTAACATCACACAAGTGAGGTTGGCATTGTTGTTCAGGTTTGCACACTACCAGTAAATGTGATGACTGGAATTGGTGGGAAAGCATCATTTTCCATTGCTGTTGATCAGGTGTTAGACATGGCTGGAATTAGTGAAGAAGCTGCCACGTTTAGGTTGGAGAAGTGGAGTGTCTAGGAGTCCAGGATATGTATTGGCTGGTTGGTAAAGCACCACAGCCAAAGACTTCTACAGGGGGACTATTTTGGCTCCCAGTATAAATCTGAGGCATGGAGTAGTTTAGCTCAGGGTGTATCCAGTGCTGCTGGCATCCCATGCCCTGGAGAACAGTGTAAGCATCATTTTAATCACCTATGTAGGTGTAAAAAGGATACTCTCAACCGTTGGGTGAAGGAATTTATGACTGCGGACATTCCACAGCTGTGCAAGTATGATAATAAGAGAGAATTTGTAATACTTAGAAAGCTAAATGTAGGCAAGACTGGTATGCGTAATACTTTTCTGTTCTTTCCCTAGATAATGTCAACATAAAGTTTAACAGATGGGCACCAGAGAAGTATTATTGTAGCTTTAGAAGTTAAAGATAGATTTTTCAGTTTTTTATACAGTTGTAGCAAATTGAGGATGCTTATACTAACTGTAACAGCAAGCATGCATGCAGTAGTCTGTAGCACAAACCAACTTTAGGAGGCAGATGTAAGTTTGTAGTCACAGGTTATGGGTTCAGATACCACAAGTAACAAATATACAGTACTGGATTTCTTTAATAAATATTTACATTAAATTAAACTCTATACAAGTGGCATAAATGCACTGCTGTTAACTGTAATCTGTATATTTGGAACATGCATATTTGCAATATACACCCATTTTAAAGATTAATTGCAACAATCTGTAGTTATAATGTGTATTTGTTAGTACATATACTTATATGTAATACTTCAGATAAAATAGTTGTATACTACTGTTAACGCATTGTAAGTCACAGATGATGGTACCAATTCTATATATTTTTTTCTTACCCCAACCCTTATCTCTCTTTTTTCATTTTATATTATGTGTCAACATATGTCTCCATATCATCCATCTGTACCAAATCACTAAATGATACACAGCACAGTGACGTAGGCCAGACCCATGGATCAGCCTGCTTCTGCTCCACCGGTTCCAGCACTAATGCCCAGCATGTCTGGGAGCCTACCTGGCTACGCGGCCTCTCCTGTCCCTGCACTACCTGTACCCTCAGGTAGTACTGCCTTGCAGCTGGTGCAGTGGTACTCAACAGGAGCAGTGGTGGAGGTGATGATTTCATCACCCACCAGTAGATGCCAGGGTTGGTGCATAGGGTCATGCATCACACCATTGGTGTATGCCTGTACCACATGGAGAGGCTGTTCTCCCTCATGGTCCACAGAAGGAGAAGATGTCAAGCACTCCAGATGCCAGTGGAGTAAAGGGACAGTGATGACAGTCCAGTGAGTGAGGACTCAAGTCTCACTGTCTCCACATTTGACAGGCATTTGCCTGTGGTGTCCCCCATCTTTTCTGTCACTCACAGTCCCTGTCAGTTGTCTTGTTTGACTTGTTTGTTTGTATTTGTTTCCTTACCTACCCAAATTACCTGACCCAAAATACCTACAATCCTTACCCAGCATTCTTCCCTTACTGAATTAAAAAAAGAAAAATGGGCACCTGTCCCACAAAAAAAATTCTACGATATACAGCTCTCCAGTTTGTGCATGTTCATAGGTGTGTACTAGGCCAATGGCCCTGGATCCTTTACAAGCCTAGCCCATAGACGTGTCCTGGCATCATGCTGCCGTTAGTTCCCGGTGCCTGTATCAAATAGAGCCACTGGAGTGATCCCGGGGTGAACTTTCTATTTCCCATCCACTCATCAAGATTTCTCTTGAAAAGGCCAGTGAGGTGCTCTGCTTGACATGTATGGGAAGTCTATTCCAGAGCACGGGCCATCTCTGGGTTATGAACCTGTCCCTGCAGCATGTTCTGTTGATTGTGGTAATGAGGTTGAGGTCCCTGGAGCATGTGGTGCAGAGGGATTGGGATTTCTTTAGGTGTGACATTTCTAACAGGGCTGGGTCAGACATGTCTTTGTATGTCAAGCAGAGATCGCCTCTTAATAGATGATATGAGACAGAGAAAAGCTGGAGTTTTTTGAGTCTGTCCATGTAGGGCATGTGTTTAAGGCCTAGGATCCTCTTTGTGAGGTACTTTTGTGGCCTTTCCAGCTGTTGCAGGTGTTTAGTGAGGTACATGCCAAATGGGGCATTATACTCGATGATTGGTTTAATGAGGGAAGAGTAGAGAGAGATGATAACCTCTTTCTTCCTGGATGCAAAACCCTTGGTAATGAGATATGCCATATAGACCACAGTGGCAATGTGGTGGTCGAAGGAGAGGTTGCTTTCAACCTGTGTCCCCAGATCTCTTATAATGCCTTCAGTGTTCAGTGGGCTATCAATGTGGTAATTAGTGGGAACTGAGTTTTTTCCCCAAAGGGAATGATGACTCATTTTTTGGCATAAAGCTTAAGGTCATGGTTTCGACACCAGTTGATCTCAGTGAGGCTTTTCTGTAGGATGTCTACATCACTTGGGGAGTTAATAATGGCTCCCAGCTTGCAATCGTTGGTGAACTTGGTCAGCCAGAGTCCCTTCGTGTTGACCTGGAATTCTGAGAAGTAGATGCCAAACAGGAGAGGACCCAGGACAGATCCCTGTGGGACTCCACTCATCAGCAGTCTGACTTAGAGTCTGCTACTTTCACACTGTGGGTTCTATCTGTGAGGCAATGTGCAACTCACCTAGTGATATAGGGGTTGATGCCTAGTTTGGTGAGTCTGTCAATATTTCCTGAGTGGGGAATGGTATCAAATGCCTTAGCCAGATCAAGGTAGGCTGTATGAACTGCCTTGTCCTCATCCACAGCTCTGGTGACTGACTCAAAGAAGTCAACTAGGTTGAGCAGGCATGATCTACCCTTCACAAAACCAAATTGCGTGGGATCCAAAGTTTGGAAATTCCCTACATCCTTGCTAATTAGGTCCATGATGATGCGCTCCATAGCCTTACATATCAGACATGCCATGCTAATGGGGTGATAATCTCAGGGTCTGTAGTCACTCCCCCTTTATGGAGAGGGATGACTGTTGCAGTGGGCTATTCTGTAGGGACAAAGCCTGAGGTGAGGCTGTGATTGAACAAGGCACACAGGTGTGGTGCTTGTTCACTTTTTAGTTTGTGTAGAACGCAGCCAGGGATATGGTCGGGTCCCATGGAAGCTTTATTCTTGGCCTTGGACAATGCGACTTTGACCTGTGTTACAGTAATGCTGGTGCCCGGCATTCTTCCAGTATTGTGATTGGTCCTTTAGGGGGGGAGAGAAGGCTAAAGTTGGCACTGAATCTGTTGGCCAGTATGTTGGCAATATTTGTTGGCTCATTATAGAAGGTACCATTGCGCAGTAACTCAGAGGGAATCTGTGTATTGGCGTGGAGACTCTTGATATAACTGTAGAAGGCTTTGTGGTTGTTTTCAATGTCTGCCGCAATTCTGCCTTCATAGGTAGCTTTAGAGGTTTTGATGTGGAATCACAACTTTTTGTTGAGATTAATAAGGGAGTTTTTCCAGTCTTGGGACTTCACCTTTTTCTGCAACAGTTTCTTCCTTCTGTTGTAGAGTTTGTTAATGGCAGGAGACCACCAGATTGGCTTCCTTTTTTTGGAGGAGAGCATTGTGGTTCTGTTGGATATGGCTAGTTCCATGCATTTATATATGTGTTCGTACAGTGCATTGGTGTATGATTTGGCGGTCATGCACCCATTTTCCATTTGTATGGGTGCCGGGAAGTTACCCACCTCTGGTTTTAAGAGCCCAAAGTCAGCTTTGGAGATGTTTGTCATGCTGGTTACCTTTGCTGGGGGTGTGGGTGAGATGTGGATTTCCATGGTAATTAGTTTGTGGTCGGATCTAACCAGGGAGGAATTGACTATTGGTGTTGAGCAATGGTTGCCCATGTTAGTAATAACCAGGTCAAGGATGTTGCTTCCTCTAGTGGGGGTAAGAATGAGCTGGTCCATTGCATTGGAATTAATGAATTCCAGGAAGCATTGGGTAAGTGTATTGGTGCATGAGTATTTTTCCTAGTTGATGGAGAGGTAGTTGAAGTCACCCAGTATGAGAGTGTTGGGTTGGACCCTAATAGTTTCCAGGGTGCTTAGGAGCATGGAGAGAGAGTCTTGGGACATGGTTGGGGATCTGTAGCAGGCTACAACCTGAAGCGCCATCTTACCCACTGTTAGTTGCACCTGAAGTATCTTCGATGCATTATGCTGGGGTACTAGTGTGGAGGTGTGCATATCCTTTATGAATATTGAGACGCCACCACCTTTGGAGGTTTGGTCCATGTTCTGGGACCGAAAGGTGTGGAATGAGTTATATCGTGGTAGTGCACTGGCACTTTCTGCTGCTTTAAACCAGGTCTCTGTTACAGCACAAATGTCGATGTTCTCCATTTTGAGGAGTGCTTCGAGTGAGTGGATCTTGAGACTTAGACTTGTAGCATTGAGCAGCATGACTCTCAGATTGCATTTATTTATAGCTGTTATGGTGGTAATTTGGTCTTTGGAACACCGCCTAAAAAAGGCAGTATAGGGATGGCAAGAGCCTTAGCCAGTATCCGGAAACCTAGGGTTGACAGATGCAGGCCATCTCTGGCAAAGCATCAAGGTCTGTCAATCATGTCATCCCAAGCAGACAGATACTGGACCCCTTAGAATGACACCAGAAACTTAGCCAATTGTTGAAGTCAATCATGTTCTACTTGTACTACGGTATCATTCTTCATGTTGGTAAGATGCTACTCAGGGCTAGGGTCATACCTGCCTGGGCCACATAATCTGAGAACCCCTCCATGTCTCTTTTCATGTAGTCCAGGGAGGTGTGTTTCAGGTCATTCACACCCACATGGAAAATGACAGAGTCATACTTGTACTTGCTGTGGAGTGTCCGGAGTGAGTGTGTTCTGTGTTGGATCCTGGCACCCGACAGACAGCTGACTCTTACCTTATCCTTATTCAACCTAGTGAGTGGGACATCAGTGTGCCTCACTATCGAGTCACCTATGATTAGTGTATTGGGCAAGCTGTTTTGCCTTATGGGCTTAGGTTGAAGGGCACACTGTGTAGGTGAGCTATGTGTCTTGTGATTTGTGCTGTGTTGTGGTGGTCGAGTGCGTTTTTGATTTGGAGTTCTCTGCTGTTTGGGTAGATTTCTATTGAGAGCCTCTGTGATGGTGAGTGTGTGGTTTGTGTTTTTATATAAGATTTGTGATGGTAGGCGTTCTTGAGGGCTATGTGTTCCATGTGGTGTGGTGCAGATGTTGATTTTCTCCTCTTAACCAGCTATTTTGTCTTCCAGTTTGGATATATAAGTGCATCTCTCACAAGTCTGAGTGTTGGGAGGTAAGAGGAGAGGGTTGTCTGTGTACATGAAGCAGTTGCTACAATGCCTTAGAATGCCCAAGTTCACCAGGTTAATAGGAGAAAGCACAGGGAACTGACCTTTAGACATGCCAGGAGGGATGGTAATTATTAATAATTACTGAAGCTGTTTCCTAATAGGACGTTTAGTGCCGTTAGTACTTATGTGTGCTACAATAATTGCTACAAGAAGCCAGATGAAGTGCTAGGCAAATAAGCTAGTTAAATGCAAGACAGAAGAGAACTACAAGATCTAAGGGAAAAATTGAAGAGCAGACTTGCTGGCACCAGTAATAGTTTACCCTAGCTTAGTGGCACTGCACAGCATACAAACCCATGCAAACACAAGCTTTAAAAGCAGAAAGTTAAAAGGGAGCTAGAAACCACTCCTCTTGTGGTAGATAAGCTACCTAGTGCTCACCACTCCCACTAATACAGAAAAGTCTGGGGAACTCAGAAACTACAATACAGTCCTAAATACAGCAAATCTGTATCTGGACTACTCCAGTAATAGGAAAAGTGTGAAAACAAGCTAGAACTTTTTTTAATATAACAGTAGCAAACAAGCAAACTGATTTAAACAAATTAACCAACTGACAAATAAAAACGCTCAAAACAGAGCCCTGTTCCAGAGTCTTCAATCAGACAAGTTCTAGCTGCACACTCATGCCACTAGGGTGCAGGGGAAGCTTCTCCAAAAAAGATGGCCTGGATTAGTGCTCAAGTTATACAAACAAAGCTAGATTCAGCAGGTCTGAATCTAGTCTATGCTACAGCAAACAAGGAGCACCAATTTCAGAAAGAAACAGTTCAAATAAGCAGGCACAATAAGCCTTTAACTAGAAATCCCTAGCTCAGAAGGGCATAATCTACCCTCTCCTCCCACAAGAGTGCAGACCACAAACCTTCTTAATGTAAAATAACTGGCCTGAAGCCCGAGTGCTTAAACCAGAACTAACACACTTTTAGAATAATGTACACTAAGCCTTCAATCAGCAACTCCCAACCTAGAAGGATGTAAGCTACCTGTCCTGCCACAAGAGTGCAGACCACAGACCTTCTTAATATAAAACGACTGGCTTGAAGCTCAAGTGCTTACACCAAAAGGCTTAGAATAACAGCTACAATTTAATCAGGCTACTAACAAGTAGTAATAAATGCAGCAGAATAAATGCAATTGAGTACTTTTAAAAATAGGCAGCAAAAACAAAATAAAGTAGGAAAAACACAAATATAGTAAAAAGCAGATCAATAAAGTGCAGTTTTTTATTTATTTATTTTTTTTATTATTATAACAGCAGCAAATGACCAAACTGATTTAAACAAATTAACAAATTAACCAATAAAAAAGCTCAAAACGAAGCCACGTTCCAGCAGGCTTCAGTTAGAAAAGTTCTAGCTGCACACTCCTGCCACTAGTGTGCAGTGGAACCCTCTCCAAAAAAAGATGGCCTGGATTAGTGCTCAAGTTATACAAACAAAACTAGATTCAGCAGGTCTGAATCTTGTCCATGACAGCAAACAAGGAGTGCCACTTTCAGAAAGAAACAGTTCAAATAAGCAGGCACAATAAGCCTTTAACCATAAATTCCCAGCTCAGAAGGGCAGAAGCTACTCTCTCCTCATGTAACTAAGACACTTTTAGAGTAACAGACACTAACCCTTCAATTAGCAACTCCCAACTTAGAAGGATGTAAGTTACCTGACCTGCCACAAGAGTGCAGACCACAAACCTTCATAATGTAAAACAGCTGGTCTGAAGCCCAAGTGCTTAAACCAAAATGCTTAGAATAACAGTTAAAATTTAGTCAGGTTACTAACAAGCAGTAATAAATGCAGCAGAATAAATGCAATTGAGTACTTTTAAGAACAGGTAGTAAAAGCAAAATAAAGTAATAGAGCAGGAAGAAACACAAATACAGTAAAAGTGGGAAGGGATGAAACATGATAATTTAAGGTAGATAAAGGGAGTGGGGAGAATAAGCTGATGAGATGGGACTGGGAGGACTGTCCAAAATGAGATTTAAAGTAGGGGTGGGAAACTCAAAAGCCACCAAATTTAAGAACATAAAAATGACCGGGCAGTGGGTGGGAAACTCTTAAAACTCCAACAGATCAGAAAACATAAAACAAATGTACTACTAGAATAAGATACAAATCAGAAGTGATCAAAGCTTAATTAAAAAGCTTCAACTCAAAATTAAATGCAGAGATGGATGATACTCAGAGCAATCCAGACCACACACACACTTCAGATAACTACAGACATTTCTAAATAAAAGAGCACTGCTGTCTCCCAGCTCCTCCCACTAATTAACTGATGCTATTCACAGTTTACAAAGGAATTCGTTGGTAACTTTTTTAAAATGAGCCTAGCCAAGAACTCTTAAAACTCCAGCAGAACAGAAAACTTAAACAAAACAAATGTAATACCAGAATAAGACACAAAATAGAAGTGATCAAACCATAAAGAGCTAAAAATCATAATTAAATGCAGGGATGAGTGATACTCAGAGCAATGCAGACCACACAAACACTTCAGATAACTACATATATTTCTAAATAAAAGAGCAATGTTGTCTCTCAGCTCCTCACACTAATTAACTGATGCTAGTCACAGTTTGCAAAGGAATTTTTAGTAACGTTTTTAACTGACCCTAGCCAAGAACTCTTTAAATTCCAGCAGAACAGAAAACTTAAAACAAAACAAATGTAATACCAGAATAAGATACAAAATAGAAGTGATTGAACCTTAAATAAAGAGCTTCAAATCAAAATTAAATGCAGAGATGACTGGTACTCAGAGCAATGTAGACCACACAAACACTTCATATAATTGCAGATATTTCTAAATAAAAGAGCAATGCTGTCTCTCAGCTCCTCCCACTAATTAACTGATGCTATTCACAGTTTGCAAAGGAATTCTTTGCAAAGGAATCCTTTGGTAACTTTTTTAAACTGACCCTAGCCAAGAACTTCTAAAACTCCAACAGAACAGAAAACTTAAAACAAAACAAATGCAATACCAGAATAAGATGCAAAATAGAAGTGATCAAACCTTAAATAAAGAGCTTCAAATCAGAATTAAATGCAGAGATGGGTGATACTCAGAGCAAAGCAGACCACAAAAACCCTTCTGATAACTACAGATATTTCTAAATAAAAGAGCAATGCTTTAAAACAAAACAAATTTAGTACCAGAATAAGATACAAAAATAGAAGTGATCAAACCTTAAATAAAGACCTTCAAATCAAAATTAAATGCAGAGATGAGTGATACTCAGAGCAATGCAGACCACAGAAACATTTCAGATAACTACAGATATTTCTAAATTAAAGAGCAATGCTGTCTCTCAGCTCCTTCCACTAATTAACCAACGCTGTTCACAGTTTGCAAAGGAATTCTTTGGTAACTTTTTTTTTAAACTGACCCTAGCCAAGAACTCTTAAAAACTCCAACAGAACAGAAAACTTAAAGCAAAACAAATGTAATACCAGAGTATTATACAAAATAGAAGTGATCAAATCTTAAATAAAGAGCTTCAAATCAAAATTAAATGCAGAGATGAGTAATATTTAGAGCAATTGAGAGAACACAAACACTTCAGATAACTACAGATATGTCTGAATAAAAGAGCATTCTGTCTCTCAGCTCCTCCCACTAATTAACTGATCCTATTCATAGTTTGAAAAGGAATTGTTTAGTAACATTTTTTAACTGACCATAGCCAAGAACTCTTAAAACTCCAGCAGAACAGAAAACTTAAGACAAAACAAATATAATACTAGAATAAGATACAAAATAGAAATGATCAAACGTTAAACAAAGAGCTTAAAATCAAAATTAAATGCAGATATGGGTTATCAGAGCATAGCAGACCACACAAACACTTTAGATAAGATGTTTCTAAATAAAAGAGCAATGCTGTCTTTCAGCTCCTCCCACTAGTTAACTGATCCTATTCACAGTTTGCAAAGGAATTATTTGGTAATTTGTTTTAACTGACCCTAGCGAAGAACTCTTGATATTCCTACAGAACAGGGTAATTAAAACAAAATGTAATACCAGAATAAGATATAAAATATAAGTGATCAAACCTTAAGTAAGGAGCTTCAAATTAAAATCAAATGCAGAGATGAGTGATAGAGCAATGCAGACCACATAAACACTTAGATAACTACAGATATTTCTAACTAAAAGAGCAGTGCTGTCTCTCAGCTCCTCCCACTAATTAACTGATGTTATTCACAGTTTGCAAAGGAATTCTTTGCAAAATAATTCTTTAGTAATATTTTTGACTGACCTAGCCAATAACTCTTAAAACTCCAACAGAACAGAAAACTTAAAACAAAACAAATGTAATACCAGAATAAGACAGAAAAATAGAAGTGATCAAAACGTAAATAAAGAGCTTCAAATCAAAATTAAATGCAGATATGAGTGATACTCAGAGCAATGCAGACCACACAAACACTTCAGATAACTACATATATTTCTAAATAAAAGAGCAGTGCTGTCTCTCAGCTCCTCACACTAATTAACTGATGCTATTCACAGTTTGCAAAGGAATTTTTAGTGACGTTTTTAACTGACCCTAGCCAAGAACTCTTTAAACTCCAGCAGAACAGAAAACTTAAAGCAAAACAAATGTAATACCAGAATAAGATACAAAATAGAAGTGATCAAACCTTAAATACAGAGCTTCAAATCAAAATTAAATGCAGAGATGAGTGATACTCAGAGCAATGCTGACCACAGAAACATTTCAGATAACTAAAGATATTTCTAAATAAAAGAGCAATGCTGTCTCCCAGCTCCTCACACTAATTAACTGATGCTATTCACAGTTTGCAAAGGAATTCTTTGCAAAATAATTCTTTGGTAACTTTTTCTTTAAACTGACCCTAGCCAAGAAGTCTTAAATTCCAGCAGAACAGGGAACTGAAAATAAAAATGTAATGCTAGAAAAAGAAACAACATGGAAGTGATCAAACCTTAAATAAAGAACTTCAAATCAAAATTAAATGCAGAGATGAGTGCTACTCAGAGCAATGCAGACCACACAAACATATCAGATAAGTACAGATATTTCTAAATAAAAGAGCAATGCTGTCTCTCAGCTCCTTCCACTAATTAACTGTTGCTATTCATAGTTTGCAAACAAATGCTTTAGTAACCTTTTTAACTGGCCCTAGCCAAGAACTCCAGCAGAACACAAAATTTAAAAGAAAAATATAATGCCAGAATAAGATACAACATAGAAGTGATCAAACCATAAAGAGCTTCAAATCATAATTAAATGCAGACATGAGTGATACTCAGAGCAATGTAGACCACACAAACACTTCATATAATTGCAGATATTTCTAAATAATAATGTCTCTCAGCTCATCCCATTAATTAACTGATGCTATTCACAGTTTGCAAAGGAATTCTTTGCAAAGGAATCCTTTGGTAACTTTTTAAAACTGACCCTAGCCAAGAACTCTTAAAACTCCAGCAAAACAGAAAACTTAAAAAAAGTAATACCAGAATAAGATACAGAATAGAAGTGATCAAACCTTAAATAATGAGCTTCAAATCAAAATTAAATGCAGAGATGGGTGATACTCAGAGCAATACAGACCGCACAAACACTTCAGATAACTACAGATATTTCTAAATAAAAGAGCAATGCTGTCTTTCCTCTCCTCCCACTAATTATCTGATGCTATTTACAGTTTGCAAATGAATTTTTTAATAACTTTTTAACTGACCCAAGCCAAGAACTCTTAAAAGTCCAACAGAATAGAAAACTTAAAAACAAAACAAACGTAATGCTAGAATAAGTTACAAAATAGAAGTGATCAAACCATTAATAAAGACTTTCAAATCAAAGTTAAATGCATGGATGAGTGATACTCAGAGCAGTGCAGACCACACAAACACTTCACATAATTACAGATATTTCTAAATAAAAGAGCAATGCTGTCTCTTAGCTCCTTCCACTAATTAACTGATGCTATTCACAGTTTGCAATGGAATTCTTTGGTAACATTTTTTGACTGACCCTAGTCAAGAACTCTTAAAACACCATCAGAAAAGAAACCATAAAGCAAAACAAATGTAATACCATAATAAGATACAAACACAAAGTGATCAAACCTTACATAAAGAGCTTCAAATCAAAATTAAATGCAGAGATGAGTGATACTCAGAGCAATGCAGACCACACAAACACTTCAGGTAATTACAGATATTTCTAAATAAAACAGCAAACCTGTTGCTCAGCTCCTCCCACTAATTAACTGATGCTATTCACAGTTTGCAAAGGAATTCTTTGCAAAGGAATTCTTTAGTAACTTTTTTTAACTGACCCTAGCCAAGAACTCTTAATACTCCAACAGAACAGAAAACAAAACAAATGTAATACCAGAATAATACAGAAACAAGAAGTGATCAAACCTTAAATAAAGAGCTTCAAATCAAAATTAAATGCAGAGATGAGTGATACTAAGTGTGATGCGGAGAACACAAACACTTTAGATAACTACAGATATTTCTAAATAAAAGAGCAATGCTGTCTCTCAGCTCCTCCCATTAATTAACTGATGCTATTCACAGTTTGCAAAGGAATTCATTGGCAACATTTTTTAACTAACCCTAGCCAAGAACTCTTAAAACTCCAGCAGAACAGAAAACATAAAAATAAACAAATGTAATACCAGAATAAGATACAAAAATAGAAGTGATCAAGCCTTAAAGAGCTTCAAATCAAAATTAAATGCAGAGATGAGTGATACTCAGAGCAATGCAGACCACACAAACACTTCAGATAACTACAAATATTTCTAAATAAAAGAGCAATGCTGTCTGTCAGCTCCTTCCACTAAGTAGCTGAAGGTATTCATAGTTTACAAAAGAATTCTTTCCAAAGGAATTCTTTAGTAACTTTCTTTTTAAACTGACCCTAGCCAAGAACTTTTCAAACACCAGCAGAAAAGAAAACTAAAAACAAATGTAACACCAGAATAAGATGCAAAACAGAAGAGCTCAAACCTTAAAGAAAGAGCTTCAATTCAAAATTAAATGTAGAGATGGGTGATACTCAGAGCAATGCAGACTACACAAACACTTCAGATAACTACAGATATGTCTAAATAAAAGAGAAAAGCTGTCTCTCAGCTCCTTCCACTAATTAACTGATGCTATTCACAGTTTGCAAAGGAATATGTTGGTAACTTTTTTAACTGACCCTAGCCAAGAAGTTTTAACACTCCAACAGAACAGAAAAGTTAAAACAAAGCAAATGTAATATGAGAATAAGATACGAAAATAGAAGTGATAAAACCTTAAATACAGAGATTCAAACCAAAATTAAATGCAGAGATGAGTTATAGTCAGAGCAAAGCAGACCACACAAACACTTCGGATAACTACAGATATTTCTAAATAAAAGAGCAAAGCTGTCTTTCAGCTCCTTCCACTAATTAACTGAAAACTTAAAACAAAACAAATGCAATACCAGAGTAAGATACACAAATAGAAGTGATCAAACCTTAAAGATCTTCAAATCAAAATTAAATGCAGAGATATGCAGACCTCACAAACACTTCAGATAACTACATATATTTCTAAATAAAAGAACAATGCTGTCTCTCAGCTCCTTCCATTAATTAAATGATGCTATTCACAGTTTGCAAAGGAATTCTTTGGTAACGTTTTTTAACTGACCCTTGCAAAGAACTCTTAAAACTACAGCAGAAAAGGAAACTAAAAAAAAAAACAAATGTAATACTAGAATAAGGTAGAAAATAGAAGTGATCAAACCTTAAATAAAAAGCTTCAACTCAAAATTAAATGCAGAGATGGGTGATACTCAGAGCAATGCAGACCACACAGACACTTCAGATAACTATATATTGCTAAATAAAAGAGCCATGCTGTCTCTCAGCTCCTCTCAATAATTAACTGATGCTATTCACAGTTTGCAAAGGAATTCTTTACTAACTTTTTAACTGAACCTAACCAAGAACTCTTAAAACTCCAGCAGAAAAGAAAACTTAAAAAAAAAAACAAATGTAATACTAGAATAAGGTAGAAAATAGAAGTGATCAAACTTTAAATAAAGAGCTTCAAATCAAAATTAAATGCAAATATGAGTGATACTCAGTGCAATGCAGTCCACACAAACAATTCTGATAACTAGAGATATTTCTAAGTAAATGATCACTGCTGTATCTCAACTCCTTCTACTATGTAACCAGTGCTATTCACAGTTTGCAAGGGAATTCTTTGCAAAGGAAATCTTTAGAAAAATTTTAAACAGACCCTAGGTAAGAACTCTTAAAACTCCAGCAGAACACAAAAGTTAAAGTAATGTAATACTAGAATAAGATACAAAATATAAGTGATCAAATCATAAATAAAGAGCTTCAAATCAAAATTAATTGCAGAGATGGGTGATACTCAGAACAATGCAGATCACACAAACACTTCAGATAACTACAGATATTTCTAAATAAAAGAGCAATGTTGTCTCTCAACTTCTATCAATAATTAACTGATGCTATTCATAGTTTGCAAAGGAATTCTTTGCAAAATAATTCTTTTGTAACTTTTTAACTGACCCTAGCCAAGAACTCTTAAAACTCCAACAGAACAGAAAACTTAAAACAAAACAAATTCAATACCAGAATAAGATGCAAAATAGAAGTGATCAAACCTTAAATAAAGAGGTTCAAATCAGAATTAAATGCAAAGATGGGTGATACTCAGAGCAAAGCAGACCACAAAAACCCTTCCGATAACTATAGATATTTCTAAATAAAAGAGCAATGCTTTAAAACAAAACAAATTTAGTACCAGAATAGGATACAAAATAGAAGTGATCAAAGCTTAAATAAAGACCTTCAAATCAAAATTAAATGCAGAGATGAGTGATACTCAGAGCAATGCAGACCACAGAAACATTTTAGACAACTACAGATATTTCTAAATTAAAGAGCAATGCTGTCTCTCAGCTCCTTCCACTAATTAACCAATGCTGTTCACAGTTTGCAAAGGAATTCTTTGGTAACTTTTTTTTTAAACTGACCCTAGCCAAGGACTCTTAAAAACTCCAACAGAACAGAAAACTTAAAGCAAAACAAATGTAATACCAGAGTATTATACAAAATAGAAGTGATCAAATCTTAAATAAAGAGCTTCAAATCAAAATTAAATGCAGAGATGAGTAATATTTAGAGCAATTGAGAGAACACAAACACTTCAGATAACTACAGATATGTCTGAATAAAAGAGCATTCTGTCTCTCAGCTCCTCCCACTAATTAACTGATCCTATTCATAGTTTGAAAAGGAATTGTTTGGTAACATTTTTTAACCGACCATAGCCAAGAACTCTTAAAACTCCAGCAGAACAGAAAACTTAAAACAAAACAAATGTAATACTAGAATAGGATACAAAATAGAAATGATCAAACGTTAAACAAAGAGCTTCAAATCAAAATTAAATGCAGATATGGGTTATACACAGAGCAAAGCAGACCGCACAAACACTTTAGATAAGATGTTTCTAAATAAAAGAGCAATGCTGTCTCTCAGCTCCTCCCACTAGTTAGCTGATCCTATTCACAGTTTGCAAAGGAATTCTTTGGTAATTTGTTTTAACTGACCCTAGCGAAGAACTCTTGATATTCCAACAGAACAGGATAATTAAAACAAAACAAATGTAATACCAGAATAAGATATAAAATAGAAGTGATCAAACCTTAAGTAAAGAGCTTCAAATTAAAATCAAATGCAGAAATAAGTGATAGAGCAATGCAGACCACATAAACACTTAGATAACTACAGATATTTCTAACTAAAAAAGCAGTGCTGTCTCTCAGCTCCTCCCACTAATTAACTGATACTATTTACAGTTTGCAAAGGAATTCTTTGCAAAATAATTCTTTAGTAATATTTTTGACTGACCTAGCCAATAACTCTTAAAACTCCAACAGAAAAGAAAACATAAAACAAAACAAATGTAATACCAGAATAAGACAGAAAAATAGAAGTGATCAAACCGTAAATAAAGAGCTTCAAATCAAAATTAAATGCAGAGATGAGTGATACTCAGAGCAATGCTGACCACAGAAACATTTCAGATAACTAAAGATATTTCTAAATAAAAGAGCAATGCTGTCTCCCAGCTCCTCACACTAATTAACTGATGCTATTCACAGTTTGCAAAGGAATTCTTTGCAAAATAATTCTTTGGTAACTTTTTCTTTAAACTGACCCTAGCCAAGAAGTCTTAAACTCCAGCAGAACAGGGAACTGAAAACAAAACAAATGTAATGCTAGAAAAAGAAACAACATGGAAGTGATCAAACTTAAATAAAGAGCTTCAAATCAAAATTAAATGCAGAGATGAGTGATACTCAGAGCAATGCAGACCACACAAACATATCAGATAAGTACAGATATTTCTAAATAAAAGAGCAATGCTGTCTCTCAGTTCCTTCCACTAATTAACTGTTGCTATTCATAGTTTGCAAACAAATGCTTTAGTAACCTTTTTAACTGGCCCTAGCCAAGAACTCCAGCAGAACACAAAATTTAAAAGAAAACAAATGCAATGTCAGAATAAGATACAACATAGAAGTGATCAAACCATAAAGAGCTTCAAATCATAACTAAATGCAGCAATGAGTGATACTCAGAGCAATGCAGACCACACAAACACTTCAGATAACTACATATATTTCTAAATAAAAGAGCAATGCTGTCTCTCAGCTCATCCCACTAATTAACTGATTGTATTCACAGTTTGCAGAGGAATTCTTTGCAAAGGAATTCTTTTGTAACTTTTTAAACTGACCCTAGCCAAGAACTCTTAAAACTCCAACAGAACAGAAAACTTAAAACAAAATAAATTTAGTACCAGAATAAGATGCAAAAATAGAAGTGATCAAACCTTAAATAAAGACCGGCAAATCAAAATTAAATGCAGAGATGAGTGATACTCAGAGCAATGCAGACCACAGAAACATTTCAGAAAATTACAGTTATTTTTAAATTAAAGAGCAATGCTGTCTCTCAGCTCCTTCCAATAATTAACCAGTGCTGTTCACAGTTTGCAAAAGAATTCTTTGCAAAGGAATTCTTTGGTAACTTTTTTTTAAACTGACCCTAGCCAGGAACTCTTAAAACTCCAACAGAACAGAAAACTTAAAGCAAATCAAATGTTATACCAGGGTATTATACAAAATAGAAGTGATCAAATCTTAAATAAAGAGCTTCAAATCCAAATTAAATGCAGAGTTGAGTAACACTTAGAGCAAGTGAAAGAACACAAGCACTTCAGATAACTACAGATATTTCTGAATAAAAGAGCATTCTGTCTCTCAGCTGCTCCCACTAATTAACTGATCCTATTCGTAGTTTGAAAAGGAATTGTTTGCTAACATTTTTAACTGACAGTAGCCAAGAACTCTTAAAACTCCAGCAGAATAGAAAACTTAAAACAAAACAAATGTAATACTAGAATAAGATACAAAATAGAAATGATCAAACATTAAACAAAGACCTTCAAATCAAAATTAAATGCGGAGATGGGTTATACAGAGAGCAAAGCAGACCACACAAACACTTTAGATAACTACAGATGTTTCTAAATAAAAGAGCAATGCTGTCTCTCAGCTCCTCCCACTAATTAACTGATCCTATTCACAGTTTGCAAAGGAATTCTTTGGTAATTTGTTTTAACTGACCCTAGCGAAGAACTCTTAATATTCCAACAGAACAGGAGAATTAAAACAAAACAAATGTAATACCAGAATAAGATATAAAATAGAAGTGATCAAACCTTAAGTAAAGAGCCTCAAATTAAAATCAAATGCAGAGATGAGTGATAGAGCAATGCAGACCACATAAACACTTAGATAACTACAGATATTTCTAACTAAAAGATCAGTGCTGTCTCTTAGCTCCTCCCACTAATTAACTGATGCTATTCACAGTTGGCAAAGGAATTATTTTGTAACTTTTTTAACTGACCCTAGCCAAGAACTCTTAAAACTCCAGCAGATAACTAAACTTTAAACAAAAAATATGTAATACCAGAATAAGATACAAAATAGAAGTGATCAAACCTTAAACAAAGAGCTTCAAATCAAAATTAAATGCAAAAATGGGTGATACTCAGAGCAGTGCAGGCAACACAGTTCAGATAACTACAGATATTTCTAAATAAAAGAGCAATGCTGTCTCTCAGCTCCTTCCACTAATAACCTGATGCTATTCACAATTTGCAAAAGAATTAATTGCTAAGGAATTCTTTAGTAACTTTTTTTAACTCACCTAGCCAAGAACTCTTAAAACTCCAACAGAACAGAAAACTTAAAAAAATGTAATACCAGAATAAGACACAAAAATAGAAGTGATCAAACCTTAAATAGAGCTTCAAATCAAAATGAAATACAGAGATGAGTGATACACAGAGCAATGCTGACCACAGAAACATTTCAGATAACTACAGATATTTTTAAATAAAAGAACAATGCTGTCTCTCAGCTCCTTTCACTAATTAACTGATGCAATTCACAGTTTACAAAGGAATTCTTTGCAAAATAATTCTTTGGGAACTTTTTCTTTAAACTGACCCTAGCCAAGAACTCTTAAAACTCCAGCAGAACAGAAAACTGAAAACAAAACAAATGTAATGCCAGAATAAGATACAACATATAAGTGCTCAAACCTTAAATAAAGTGCTTCAAATCAAAATTAAATGCACAGATGAGTGATACTCAGTGCAATGCAGACGACTCAAACACTTAAGATAACTATAGATAGTTCTGAATAAAAGAACAATACTGTCTCTCAGCTCCTCCCACTAATTAACTGATGTTATTCACGTTTTGCAAAGGAATTCTTTGCAAAGGAATTCTTAAGTAACATTTATTTAACTGATCTTAGCAAAGAACTCTTAATACTCCAACAGAACAGAAAAATTAAAACAAAACAAACGTAATACCAGCATATGTTACAAAATAGAAGTGATCATACCTTAAATAAAGAGCTTCAAATCAAAATCAAATGCAGAGATGTGTGATACTCAGAGCAATGCAGACCAGATAAACACTTCAGGCAACTACAGATATTTCTAAATAAAAGAGCAGTGCTGTCTCTCAGCTCCTCCCACTAATTAACTGATGCTATTCCCAATTTGCAAAGGAATTATTTAGTAACATTTTTACCTTATTACAGCCGAGTACTCCTCTTGGCATCTTCTGCAGTTAATGCCTACTGCTCCTCTAGGCATCAAATATTGATTGTTCATATTTGCATTAATAATTCCAAAACCATGTTACATACAAGATACTGGGATATTTTGTCTTGAAGGATATGTGATGGCAAATACAACTGTATTGATATTTGACCTCTATCAATGAGTATTTTCTGGAACTGTAAGGTGATAACTTCATTTTTAAAGGCTTAAGCCACGCCCCATGGGAGTGAAAGGCACACAGTCAAAAGAGCTGTATCGGAGGTTTTGAGTTAACTGACTCTAGCCAAGAACTCTTAAAACTTCAACAGAACAGAAAACTTAAAAGAAAACAAATGTAACATTACAACTGGATACAAACTAGAAGTGATCAAACCTTAAATATAGAGCTTCAAATCAAAATTAAATGCAGAGATGAGGGATACTCAGAGCAAGGCAGACCACACAAATACTTCAGATAACTAAAGATATTTCTAAATAAAAGAGCAATGCTGTCTCTCAGCTCCTTTCACTAACTAACTGATGCAATTCACAGTTTGCAAAGGAATTCTTTGCAAAGGAATTCTTTAGTAACTTTTTTAACTGACCTAGCAAAGAACTCTTAAAACTCCAACAGAAAAGAAACCTTAAAACAAAACAAAAATAATACCAGAATTCTTCTTCTTCTTCTTTCAGCTTTTCCCAGTTAGTGGTCTCCAGAGCGGATCACTTGTCCATTCATGATTGGCAGTGGAGTTTTACGATGTTGAGTTGCCAGCCCGGCACCCAACCTTCCACAGAAGGCACACACACACACATGCACTCACGCCTAGGGCCACTTTAGAGTGTTCAGTACACCTACAGCATGTCTTTGGGATGTGGGAGGAAACCGGAGCACCCAGAGGAAACCCACGCGACCACAGGGAGGACATGCAGGCTCCACACAGAAGGCAACCCAGCCGAGGATCAAACCGGGGAACCTCTTGCTGTGAGGTAAAATGTAATACCAGAATAAGACACAAAAATAGAAGTGATCAAATCTTTAAATATCTTCAAATCAAAATGAAATACAGAGATGAGTGACACACAGAGCAATGCAGACCACACAAACGCTTCAGATAACTACAGATATATCTAAATAAAAGAGCAATGCAGTCTTTCAGCTCCTTCCACTAATTAACTGATGCTATTCATAGCTTGTAAAGGAATTCTTTGCAAAAGAATTCTTTGGTAACTTTTTCATTAAACTGACCCTAGCCAAGAACTCTTAAAACTACAGCAGAACAGAACACTTAAAACAAAACAAATGCAATACCAGAATGAGTTATAATATAGAAGTGATCAAACCTTAAATAAAGAGCTTCAAATCAAAAATCAAATGCAAAGATGAGAGATACTTAGAGCAATGTGGACCACACAAATACTTCCGATAGCTACAGATATTTGTAAATAAAAGGACAATGCTGTCTCTCAGCTGCTCCCACTAAATAATTGATGCTACTCACAGTTTGCAAAGGAATTCTTTGCAAAGGAATTATTTAGTAACTTTTTCAACTGACCCAAGCTAAGAACTCTTAAAACTCCAGCAGAACATAAAACTTAAAACTTATGTAATACTAGAATAAGATACAAAATAGAAGTGATCAAACCATAAATAAAGAGTGTCAAATCAAAATTAAATGCAGATATGAGTGATACTCAAAGCAATGCAGACCATACAAACACTTCAGATATTTACTGATATTTCTGAATAAAAGAGCAACGCTGTCTCTCAGATCCTTCCACTAATTAATTGATGCTATTCACAGTTTGCAAAGGAATTCTTTGCAAAAAAATGATTTGGTATTTTTTTCTTTAAACTGACCCCAATGAAGAACTCTTAATACTCCAGCAGAACAGAAAACCGAAAAAATAAATGTAATGCCAGAATAAAATACAACACAGAAGTGATTAAATCTTAAATAAAGAGCTTAAAATCAAAATTAAATGCAGAAATGAGTGATACTCAGAGCAATACTGACCACAGAAACATTTCAGATAACAAAATATATTTCTAAATAAAAGAGCAATGCTGTCTCTCAGCTCCTCTCACTAATTAACTGATGCTATTCACAGTTTGCAAAGGAATTCTTTGCAAAGGAATTTTTTTGTAACTTTTTAACTGACCCTAGCCAAGAACTCTTAAAACTCCAGCAGAAAAGAAAACTTAAAACAAAACAAATGTAATACCAGAACAAGATACAAAATAGAGGTCATCAAACTTTAAATAAAGAGCTTCAAATCAAAATTAAATGCCGAGATGGGTGATACTTAGAGCAATGCAGACCACACAAACACATCAGATAACTTTAGATATTTCTAAATAAAAGAGCAATGCTTTCTCTCAGCTCATCCCACTAAATAACTCATGCTATTCACAGTTTGCAGAGGAATTCTTTGCAAGGGAATTCTTTTGTAACTTTTTTAACTGACCCTAGCCAAGAACTCTTAAACTCCAGCAGAACAGAAAACTTAAAAGAAAAAAAATGTAATACCAGAGTATTATACAAACTAGAAGTGATCAAATCTTAAATAAAGAGCTTCAAATCAAAAGTAAATGCAGAGATGAGTGATACTTAGAGCAATGGAGAGAACACGAACACTTCAGATAACTACAGACATTTCTAAATAAAAGAGCATTCTGTTTCTCAGCTTCCCTCACTAATTATCTGATGCTATTGATAGTTTGCAAATGAATTCTTTGATAACATTTTTTTAACTGACCCTAGCCAAAAACTCTTAAAACTCCAGGAGAACAGAAAACTTAAAACAAAACAAATGTAATACCAGAATAAGATGCAAAATAGAAGTGATCAAATGTTAAACAAAGAGCTTCAAATCAAAATTAAATGCAGAGATGGGTTATACACAGTGCAACGAAGACCACACAAACACTTCAGATAACTACTTATGTTTCTAAATAAAAAAGCAATGCTGTCTCTCAGCTCCTCCCACTAATTATCTCATCCTATTCACAGTTTGTAAAGGAATTCTTTGTAAAGGAATTCTTTGGTAATTTGTTTTAACTGACCCTAGCGAAGAACTCTTAATATTCCAACAGAACAGGAAAATTAAAACAAAACAAATGTAATACCAGAATAAGATACAAAATAGAAGTGATCAAACCTTAAATAAAGAGCTTCAAATTAAAATCAAATGCAGAGATGAGTGATAGTTAGAGCAATGCAGACCACACAAACACTTCAGATAACTACATATATTTCTCAAAAAAAGAGGAATGCTGTCTCTCAGCTTCTTCCACTGATTAACTGATGCTATTCACAGTTTGCAAAGGAATTCTTTGCAAAAAAAATTATTTGGTAACTTTTTCTTTAAACTGACCCTAATCAAGAGCTCTTAAAACTCCAGCAGAAGAGAAAACTGAAAACAAAACAAATGTAATGCCAGAATAAGATACAACACAGAAGTGATTAAATCTTAAATAAAGAGCTTAAAATCGAAATTAAATGCAGAAATGAGGGATACTCAGAGCAATACTGACCACAGAAACATTTCAGATAACAAAAGATAGTTCTAAATAAAAGAGCAATGCTGTATCTCAGCTCCTCTCACTAATTAACTGATGCTATTCACAGTTTGCAAAGGAATTATTTGTAAAGGAATGTTTTTGTAACTTTTTAACTGACCCTAGCCAAGAACTCTTAAAACTCCAGCAGAAAAGAAAACTTAAAACAAAACAAAAGTAATACCAGAACAATATACAAAATAGAGGTGATCAAACCTTAAATAAAGAGCTTCAAATCAAAATTAAATGCAGAGATGGGTGATACTAAGAGCAATGCAGACCACATACACTTCAGATAACTTCAGATATTTCTAAATAAAAGAGCAATGCTGTCTCTCAGCTCCTCCCACTAATTAACTGATGCTATTCACAGTTTGCAGATTAATTATTTGCAAAGGAATTCTTTAGTAACTTTTTAACTGACCTAGCCAAAAACTCTTAAAACTACAACAGAACAGAAAACTTAAAACAAAAAAATGTAATACTGGAATAAGATACAAAATATAAGTGATCAAACCTTAAATAAAGAGCTTCAAATCAAAACTAAAGACAGAGATGAGTGATACTCAGAGCAATGCAGATTACACAAACACTTTAGATAACTACAGCTATTTCTAAATAAAAGAGCGATGTTGTCTCTCAGCTCCTTCCACTAATTGACTGATGCTATCCAGAGTTTGAAAATGACCTATTTGAAAAGGAATTCTTTGGTAACTTTTTTAAACTGATCATAGCCAAGAACTCTTAAAACTCCAGCAGAACAGAAAACTTAAAACAAAACAAATGTAATGCCAGAATAAGATAAAACATAGAAGTGATCAAACCTTAAATAAAGAGCTTCAAATCAAAATTAAATGCACATATGAGTGATACTCAGAGCAATGCAGACCACACAAACACTTTAGATAACTACAGATATTTCTAAAGAAAAGAGCAATGCTATCACTCAGATCCTCCCGGTACTTAACTGATGCTATGCACAGTTTTGAATGGAATTCTTTGTAATGTTTTTTACTGACCCTAGCTGAGAACTCTTAAAACTCCAGCAGACTAGAAAGCTTAAAACAAAACAAATGTAATACCAGAATAAGATACAAAACCAAAGTGATCAAACCTTAAACAAAGAGCTTCAAATCAGAATTCAGTGCAGAGATGGGTGATACTCAGAGCAATGCAGATCACATAAACCCTTCAGTTAACTACAGATATTTCTAAATAAAAGAGCAATGCTTTCTCTCAGCTCATCCCACTAAATAACTGATGCTATTCACAGTTTGCAGAGGAATTCTTTGCAAGGGAATTCTTTTGTAACTTTTTTAACTGACCCTGGCCAAGAACTCTTAAACTCCAGCAGAACAGAAAACTTAAAAGAAAAAAAATGTAATACCAGAGTATTATTCAAACTAGAACTGATCAAATCTTAAATAAAGAGCTTTCAATCAAAAGTAAATGCAGAGATGAGTGATACTTAGAGCAATGGAGAAAGCACGAACACTTCAGATAACTACAGATATTTCTAAATAAAAGAGAAAAGCTGTCTCTCAGCTCCTTCCATTAATTAACTGATGCTATTCACAGTTTGCAAAGGAATATGTTGGTAACTTTTTTAACTGACCCTAGCCAAGAAGTTTTAAAACTCCAACAGAACAGAAAAGTTAAAACAAAACAAATGTAATATGAGAATAAGATACAAAAATAGAAGTGATAAAACCTTAAATACAGAGATTCAAACCAAAATTAAATGCAGAGATGAGTTATACTCAGAGCAAAGCAGACCACACAAACACTTCGGATAACTACAGATATTTCTAAATAAAAGAGCAAAGCTGTCTTTCAGCTCCTTCCACTATTTAACTGAAAACTTAAAACAAAACACATGTAATACCAGAGTAAGATACACAAATAGAAGTGATCAAACCTTAAAGATCTTCTAATCAAAATTAAATGCAGAGATATGCAGACCTCACAAACACTTCAGATAACTACATATATTTCTAAATAAAAGAACAATGCTGTCTCTCAGCTCCTTCCACTAATTAAATGATGCTATTCACAGTTTGCAAAGGAATTCTTTGGTAACGTTTTTTTAACTGACCCTAGCAAAGAACTCTTAAAACTACAGCAGAAAAGGAAACTTAAAAAAAACAAATGTAATACTAGAATAAGGTAGAAAATAGAAGTGATCAAACCTTAAATAAAAAGCTTCAACTCAAAATTAAATGCAGAGATGGGTGATACTCAGAGCAATGCAGACCACACAGACACTTCAGATAACTATATATTGCTAAATAAAAGAGCCATGCTGTCTCTCAGCTCCTCTCAATAATTAACTGATGCTATTCACAGTTTGCAAAGGAATTCTTTGGTAATGTTTTTTAACTGACCCTAGCAAAGAACTCTTAAAACTACAGCAGAAAAGGAAACTTAAAAAAAAACAAATGTAATACTAGAATAAGGTAGAAAATAGAAGTGATCAAACCTTAAATAAAAAGCTTCAACTCAAAATTAAATGCAGAGATGGGTGATCCTCAGAGCAATGCAGACCACACAGACACTTCAGATAACTATATATTGCTAAATAAAAGAGCCATGCTGTCTCTCAGCTCCTCTCAATAATTAACTGATGCTATTCACAGTTTGCAAAGGAATTCTTTGGTAATGTTTTTTAACTGACCCTAGCAAAGAACTCTTAAAACTACAGCAGAAAAGGAAACTTAAAAAAAACAAATGTAATACTAGAATAAGGTAGAAAATAGAAGTGATCAAACCTTAAATAAAAAGCTTCAACTCAAAATTAAATGCAGAGATGGGTGATACTCAGAGCAATGCAGACCACACAGACACTTCAGATAACTATATATTGCTAAATAAAAGAGCCATGCTGTCTCTCAGCTCCTCTCAATAATTAACTGATGCTATTCACAGTTTGCAAAGGAATTCTTTACTAACTTTTTAACTGAACCTAACCAAGAACTCTTAAAACTCCAGCAGAAAAGAAAACTTAAAAAAAAAAAACAAATGTAATACTAGAATAAGGTAGAAAATAGAAGTGATCAAACCTTAAATAAAGAGCTTCAAATCAAAATTAAATGCAAATATGAGTGATACTCAGTGCAATGCAGTCCACACAAACACTTCTGATAACTAGAGATATTTCTAAGTAAATGATCACTGCTGTATCTCAGCTCCTTCTACTATGTAACCAGTGCTATTCACAGTTTGCAATGGAATTCTTTGCAAAGGAAATCTTTAGAAAAATTTTAAACAGACCCTAGGTAAGAACTCTTAAAACTCCAGCAGAACACAAAAGTTAAAGTAATGTAATACTAGAATAAGATACAAAATATAAGTGATCAAATCATAAATAAAGAGCTTCAAATCAAAATTAATTGCAGAGATGGGTGATACTCAGAACAATGCAGATCACACAAACACTTCAGATAACTACAGATATTTCTAAATAAAAGAGCAATGTTGTCTCTCAACTTCTATCAATAATTAACTGATGCTATTCATAGTTTGCAAAGGAATTCTTTGCAAAATAATTATTTTGTAACTTTTTAACTGACCCTAGCCAAGAACTCTTAAAACTCCAACAGAACAGAAAACTTAAAACAAAACAAATTCAATACCAGAATAAGATGCAAAATAGAAGTGATCAAACCTTAAATAAAGAGGTTCAAATCAGAATTAAATGCAAAGATGGGTGATACTCAGAGCAAAGCAGACCACAAAAACCCTTCCGATAACTATAGATATTTCTAAATAAAAGAGCAATGCTTTAAAACAAAACAAATTTAGTACCAGAATAGGATACAAAATAGAAGTGATCAAAGCTTAAATAAAGACCTTCAAATCAAAATTAAATGCAGAGATGAGTGATACTCAGAGCAATGCAGACCACAGAAACATTTCAGACAACTACAGATATTTTTAAATTAAAGAGCAATGCTGTCTCTCAGCTCCTTCCACTAATTAACCAATGCTGTTCACAGTTTGCAAAGGAATTCTTTGGTAACTTTTTTTTTAAACTGACCCTAGCCAAGGACTCTTAAAAACTCCAACAGAACAGAAAACTTAAAGCAAAACAAATGTAATACCAGAGTATTATACAAAATAGAAGTGATCAAATCTTAAATAAAGAGCTTCAAATCAAAATTAAATGCAGAGATGAGTAATATTTAGAGCAATTGAGAGAACACAAACACTTCAGATAACTACAGATATGTCTGAATAAAAGAGCGTTCTGTCTCTCAGCTCCTCCCACTAATTAACTGATCCTATTCATAGTTTGAAAAGGAATTGTTTGGTAACATTTTTTAACTGACCATAGACAAGAACTCTTAAAACTCCAGCAGAACAGAAAACTTAAAACAAAACAAATGTAATACTAGAATAAGATACAAAATAGAAATGATCAAACGTTAAACAAAAAGCTTCAAATCAAAATTAAATGCAGATATGGGTTATACACAGAGCAAAGCAGACCACACAAACACTTTAGATAAGATGTTTCTAAATAAAAGAGCAATGCTGTCTCTCCGCTCCTCCCACTAGTTAGCTGATCCTATTCACAGTTTGCAAAGGAATTCTTTGGTAATTTGTTTTAACTGACCCTAGCGAAGAACTCTTGATATTCCAACAGAACAGGATAATTAAAACAAAACAAATGTAATACCAGAATAAGATATAAAATAGAAGTGATCAAACCTTAAGTAAAGAGCTTCAAATTAAAATCAAATGCAGAAATAAGTGATAGAGCAATGCAGACCACATAAACACTTAGATAACTACAAATATTTCTAACTAAAAAAGCAGTGCTGTCTCTCAGCTCCTCCCACTAATTAACTGATGCTATTCACAGTTTGCAAAGGAATTCTTTGCAAAATAATTCTTTAGTAATATTTTTGACTGACCTAGCCAATAACTCTTAAAACTCCAACAGAAAAGAAAACATAAAACAAAACAAATGTAATACCAGAATAAGACAGAAAAATAGAAGTGATCAAACCATAAATAAAGAGCTTCAAATCAAAATTAAATGCAGAGATGAGTGATACTCAGAGCAATGCTGACCACAGAAACATTTCAGATAACTAAAGATATTTCTAAATAAAAGAGCAATGCTGTCTCCCAGCTCCTCACACTAATTAATTGATGCTATTCACAGTTTGCAAAGGAATTCTTTGCAAAATAATTCTTTGGTAACTTTTTCTTTAAACTGACCCTAGCCAAGAAGTCTTAAACTCCAGCAGAACAGGGAACTGAAAACAAAACAAATGTAATGCTAGAAAAAGAAACAACATGGAAGTGATCAAACCTTAAATAAAGAGCTTCAAATCAAAATTAAATGCAGAGATGAGTGATACTCAGAGCAATGCAGACCACACAAACATATCAGATAAGTACAGATATTTCTAAATAAAAGAGCAATGCTGTCTCTCAGTTCCTTCCACTAATTAACTGTTGCTATTCATAGTTTGCAAACAAATGCTTTAGTAACATTTTTAACTGGCCCTAGCCAAGAACTCCAGCAGAACACAAAATTTAAAAGAAAACAAATGTAATGTCAGAATAAGATACAACATAGAAGTGATCAAACCATAAAGAGCTTCAAATCATAATTAAATGCAGCAATGAGTGATACTCAGAGCAATGCAGACCACACAAACACTTCAGATAACTACATATATTTCTAAATAAAAGAGCAATGCTGTCTCTCAGCTCATGCCACTAATTAACTGATTGTATTCACAGTTTGCAGAGGAATTCTTTACAAAGGAATTCTTTTGTAACTTTTTAAACTGACCCTAGCCAAGAACTCTTAAAACTCCAACAGAACAGAAAACTTAAAACAAAATAAATTTAGTACCAGAATAAGATGCAAAAATAGAAGTGATCAAACCTTAAATAAAGACCTGCAAATCAAAATTAAATGCAGAGATGAGTGATACTCAGAGCAATGCAGACCACAGAAACATTTCAGAAAATTACAGTTATTTTTAAATTAAAGAGCAATGCTGTCTCTCAGCTCCTTCCACTAATTAACCAGTGCTGTTCACAGTTTGCAAAAGAATTCTTTGCAAAGGAATTCTTTGGTAACTTTTTTTTAAACTGACCCTAGCCAGGAACTCTTAAAACTCCAACAGAACAGAAAACTTAAAGCAAATCAAATGTTATACCAGGGTATTATACAAAATAGAAGTGATCAAATCTTAAATAAAGAGCTTCAAATCCAAATTAAATGCAGAGTTGAGTAACACTTAGAGCAAGTGAAAGAACACAAGCACTTCAGATAACTACAGATATTTCTGAATAAAAGAGCATTCTGTCTCTCAGCTGCTCCCACTAATTAACTGATCCTATTCGTAGTTTGAAAATTAATTGTTTGCTAACATTTTTAACTGACGGTAGCCAAGAACTCTTAAAACTCCAGCAGAATAGAAAACTTAAAACAAAACAAATGTAATACTAGAATAAGATACAAAATAGAAATGATCAAACATTAAACAAAGACCTTCAAATCAAAATTAAATGCAGAGATGGGTTATACACAGAGCAAAGCAGACCACACAAACACTTTAGATAACTACAGATGTTTCTAAATAAAAGAGCAATGCTGTCTCTCAGCTCCTCCCACTAATTAACTGATCCTATTCACAGTTTGCAAAGGAATTCTTTGGTAATTTGTTTTAACTGACCCTAGCGAAGAACTCTTAATATTCCAACAGAACAGGAGAATTAAAACAAAACAAATGTAATACCAGAATAAGATACAGAATAGAAGTGATCAAACCTTAAATAAATAGCTTCAAATTAAAATCAAATGCAGAGATGAGTGATAGTTAGAGCAATGCAGACCACACAAACACTTCAGATAACTACATATATTTCTCAAAAAAAGAGGAATGCTGTCTCTCAGCTCCTTCCACTAATTAACTGATGCTATTCACAGTATGCAAAGGAATTCTTTGCAAAAAAAATTATTTGGTAACTTTTTCTTTAAACTGACCCTAATCAAGAACTCTTAAAACTCCAGCAGAACAGAAAACTGAAAACAAAACAAATGTAATGCCAGAATAAGATACAACACAGAAGTGATTAAATCTTAAATAAAGAGCTTAAAATCGAAATTAAATGCAGAAATGAGGGATACTCAGGGCAATACTGACCACAGAAACATTTCAGATAACAAAAGATAGTTCTAAATAAAAGAGCAATGCTGTATCTCAGCTCCTCTCACTAATTAACTGATGCTATTCACAGTTTGCAAAGGAATTATTTGTAAAGGAATTTTTTTGTAACTTTTTAACTGACCCTAGCCAAGAACTCTTAAAACTCCAGCAGAAAATAAAACTTAAAACAAAACAAAAGTAATACCAGAACAATATACAAAATAGAAGTGATCAAACCTTAAATAAAGAGCTTCAAATCAAAATTAAATGCAGAGATGGGTGATACTAAGAGCAATGCAGACCACATACACTTCAGATAACTTCAGATATTTCTAAATAAAAGAGCAATGCTGTCTCTCAGCTCCTCCCACTAATTAACTGATGCTATTCACAGTTTGCAGATTAATTCTTTGCAAAGGAATTCTTTAGTAATTTTTTAACTGACCTAGCCAAAAACTCTTAAAACTACAACAGAACAGAAAACTTAAAACAAAAAAATGTAATACTAGAATAAGATACAAAATATAAGTGATCAAACCTTAAATAAAGAGCTTCAAATCAAAACTAAAGACAGAGATGAGTGATACTCAGAGCAATGCAGATTACACAAACACTTTAGATAACTACAGCTATTTCTAAATAAAAGAGCGATGTTGTCTCTCAGCTCCTTCCACTAATTAACTGATGCTATCCAGAGTTTGAAAAGGACCTATTTGAAAAGGAATTCTTTGGTAACTTTTTTAAACTGATCATAGCCAAGAACTCTTAAAACTCCAGCAGAACAGAAAACTTAAAACAAAACAAATGTAATGCCAGAATAAGATAAAACATAGAAGTGATAAAACCTTAAATAAAGAGCTTCAAATCAAAATTAAATGCACATATGAGTGATACTCAGAGCAATGCAGACCACACAAACACTTTAGATAACTACAGATATTTCTAAAGAAAAGAGCAATGCTATCACTCAGATCCTCCCAGTAATTAACTGATGCTATGCACAGTTTGCAATGGAATTCTTTGTAACGTTTTTACTGACCCTAGCTGAGAACTCTTAAAACTCCAGCAGACTAGAAAGCTTAAAACAAAACAAATGTAATACCAGAATAAGATACAAAATTGAAGTGATCAAACCTTAAACAAAGAGCTTCAAATCAGAATTCAGTGCAGAGATGGGTGATACTCAGAGCAATGCCGATCACATAAACCCTTCAGTTAACTACAGATATTTCTAAATAAAAGAGCAATGCTTTCTCTCAGCTCATCCCACTAAATAACTGATGCTATTCACAGTTTGCAGAGGAATTCTTTGCAAGGGAATTCTTTTGTAACTTTTTTAACTGACCCTGGCCAAGAACTCTTAAACTCCAGCAGAACAGAAAACTTAAAAGAAAACAAATGTAATACCAGAGTATTATACAAAGTAGAACTGATCAAATCTTAAATAAAGAGCTTTAAATCAAAAGTAAATGCAGAGATGAGTGATACTTAGAGCAATGGAGAGAACACAAACACTTCAGATAACTACAGATATTTCTAAATAAAAGAGCATTCTGTCTCTCAGCTCCTCTCACTAATTAACTGATGCTATTGATAGTTTGCAAAGGAATTCTTTGGTAACATTTTTTTAACTGACCCTAGCCAAGAACTCTTAAAACTCCAAATGAATAGAAAAGTTAAAACAAATGTAATACCAGAATAAGATACAAAAACAGAAGTGATCAAACCTTAAACAAAGAGCTTCAAATCAAAATTAAATATGCTGAGATGTGTGGTACTCAGAGCAATGCAAACCACAGAAACATTTCAGAAAACTACAGATATTTTTAAATAAGAGCAATGTTGTCTCTCAGCTCCTTTCAATAATTAACAGATGCTGTTCACAGTTTGCAAAGGAATTCTTTGGTAACTTTTTTTTTAAACCGACCCTAGCCAAGAACTCTTAAACTCCAGTAGAACAGAAAACGTAAAAGAAAACAAATGTAAGACCAGAGTATTATACAAACTAGAAGTGATCAAATCTTAAATAAAGAGCTTCACATCAAAAATTAAATGCAGAGATGAGTTTTACTTAGAGCAATGGAGAGAACACAAACACTTCAGATAACTACAGATATTTCTAAATAAAAGAGCATTCTGTCTCTCAGCTCCTCTCACTAATTAACTGATGCTATTGATAGTTTGCAAAGGAATTCTTTGGTCACATTTTTTTAACTGACCCTAGCCAAGAACTCTTAAAACTCCAGGAGAACAGAAAACTTAAAACAAAACAAATGTAATACCAGAATAAGATGCAAAATAGAAGTGATCAAACAAACAGAGAGATTCAAATCAAAATTAAATGCAAAGATGGGTTATACACAGTGCAACGAAGACCACACAAACACTTCAGATAACCACTGATGTTTCTAAATAAAAAAGCAATGCTGTCTTTCAGCTCCTCCCACTAATTATCTCATCCTATTCACAGTTTGCAAAGGAATTATTTGCAAAGGAATTCTTTGGTAATTTGTTTTAACTGACCCTAGTGAAGAACTCTTAATATTCCAACAGAACAGGAAAATTAAAACAAAACAAATGTAATACCAGAATAAGATACAAAATAGAAGTGATCAAACCTTAAATAAAGAGCTTCAAATTAAAATCAAATACAGAGATGAGTGATAGTTAGAGCAATGCAGACCACACAAACACTTCAGATAACTACAGATATTTCTCAATAAAAGAGGAATGCTGTCTCTCAGCTCCTTCCACTAATTATTTTATTTTATTTATTTTACATTTGTTAACTGGGAGAGTCCGACTGGATACATGTCCATTTTCAGCGGAGGCCCGGGGAGGGTGGCATAGTGGCTAAGGTGTTTGCCTTACAAACACAAGGTGCAGGGTTTGAGTGTCGCAAGGGATAATTGGCTAGGCTTAAAATTACTCACAAGGGCAGTTAGCTTAGTACCAATCTATGGGGTTGGGAGGGTGGCTTAATGGCTAAGGTGTTTGCCTTACAAACACAAAGTGGAGGGTTTGAGTCTCACAAGGGATAATTGGCTAGGCTTAAAATAGCTCACAAGGGCAGTTAGCTTAGTACCAAACTATGAACTATGAACCTATGAGAAAAGCTCCAGGTACATAACAGACATATGAACATTGTTAATGCAAAAAAGGAAGATAGTTGAGTTCTAAATACAATATAAAGATACATCACATCTTGGGAAAAAAATAACAGCAGCATATAAAAAAAAATAGGTCAGTTACAAAGGCGGGGCGCCTTGTTAAAAAGCGGTTAAGGATAGTGAGGTAAGAGAAGGGTAAATGATAGTGGTTAATCAGGTTTGGAACAGGGACATTGCCAGAGAGTATTGAGATGGGGTTTAAGCTTTTTTTTGAATTGTAGGAGTGAAGGTTCTGAGGTGAGCATGGTCGGTAGGGAGTTCCACATTTTACCTACAAAGTTTGAGAATAGAGAATCCCCAGCAGAATTATTGGCTTTGGTAGTTTGAGCTAAGATCTTATTGGAGGAGCGTAAAGGTTGTAGGTTAATATAGGGGTGAATGATGTTTTTCAAAGCTGGTGTTTTCTCTGGGTGATACGGTATCTGGTGAGCCGTTTTGAGTTGGTTGAAATGGAGTTGGCTGGAAAACTTTAACCACCCTAGTTGCTTCAAGTTAGTGCAGTGGTGCGTTCTAAAGGTGGAATTTGTGGCAAATCTAGCTATGTGATTGTAACAAGAAGCAAGTTTGTTAAGGGTTGTCTTGTTTAGGTTTGTAAAGAGGGGGAGGCATAGAAAAGAGATGATAGTAGGTGTGTGCTGGCAATTGTAATTTTTGCGTGAGGAGTGAGAAAGTGTTTTACTTTATAGAGAGAGCCAAGCTTTTTATTGACGGTTTTGATGGTTAGATTGAAATGGGTGTCAAATTTAAGGTTCATTCATGTAAGGTAATTAACTGATGCTATTCACAGTTTGCAAAGGAATTCTTTGCAAAAGAATTCTTTAGTTACTTTTTTGACTGACCTACCCAAGAACTCTTAAATCTCAAGCAGAACAGAAAACTTAAAAGATAACAAATATAATATCAGAATAAGACAGTAAATTGAATTGATCAAACCTTAAATAAAGAGGTTCAAATCAAAATGAAATACAGAGATGAGTGATACACAGAGCAATGCAGACCACACAAACACTTCAGATAACTACAGATATTTCGAAATAAAAGAGCAATGCTTTCTCTCAGCTCATCCCACTAATTAACTGATGCTATTCACAGTTTGCAGATAAATTCTTTACAAATTAATTCTTTTGTAACTTTTTTAACTGACCCTAGCCAAGAACTCTTAAAACTCCAACAGAACAGAAAACTTAAAACAAAACAAATGTAATACGAGAATAAAATACAAAATAGAAGTAATCAAATCTTAAATAAAGAGCTTCAAATAAAAATTAAATACAGAGATGAGTGATACTTAGAGCAATGCAAACAACCAAACACTTCAGATAACTACAGATATTTCTAAATAAAAGAGGAAAGCTGTCTTTCAGCTATTTCCACTAATTAACTGATGCTATTCACGTTTTGCAAAGGAATTTTTTGCAAAGGAATTATGAGGTAACTTTTTTTAACTGACCCTAGCAAAGTACTCTTAATACTCCAACAAAACAGAAAAATGAAAACAAAAACGTAGTGCCACCATAAGACACAAAATAGAAGTGATCAAACCTTAACTAAAGAGCTTCAAATCAAAATCAAATGCAGAGATGAGTGATACTCAGAACAATGCCAAACACATAAACACTTCCATTAACTACAGATATTTCTAAATAAAAGAGCAATGCTGTCTCTCAGCTCTTCCCACTAATTAACTGATGCTATTCACATTTTGCAAAGGAATTCTTTATTAACATTTTTACTGACCCTAGCCGAGAACTCTTAAAACTCTAGCAGAATAGAAAACTTAAAACAAAACAAATGTAATACCAGAATAAGATACAAAATAGAAGTGATCAAACCTTAAACAAAGAGCTTCAAATCAAAATTAAATGCAGAGATGGGTGATACTCAGAGCAATGCAGACCACACAAACAATTCAGATAACTACAGATATTTCTAAATAAAAGAGCAATGCTGTCTCTCAGCTCCTCTCACTAATTAACTGATGCTGTTCACAGTTTGCAGAGGAATTCTTTGCAAAGGAATTATTTTGTATCTTTTTAACTGACCCTAGACAAGAACTCTTAAAACTCCAACAGAACAGAAACTTAAAACAAAACAAATTTAATACCAAAATAAGATACAAAAATAGAAGTGATCAAACCTTAAAGAGCTTCAAATCAAAATAAAATATGCCGAGATGAGTGATACTCAGAGGAATGCAGACCACAGAAACATTTCAGAAAACTACAGGTATTTCTAAATAAAAGAGCAATGCTGTCTCTCAGCTCCTTCCAATAATTAACTGATGCTGTTCACATTTTGCAAATGAATTTTTTGCAAAGGAATTCTTTGCTAACTTTTTTTTTAAACTGACCTTAGCCAAGAACTTTTAAACTCCAGCAGAACAGAAAACTTAAAAGAAAACAAATGTGATACCAGAGTATTATACAAACTAGAAGTGATCAAATCTTAAATAAAGAGCTTCAAATCAAAATTAAATGCAGAGATGAGTGATCGAGCAATGCAGCCCACATAAACACTTCAGATAACTACAGATATTTCTAAATAAAAGAGAATTTTGTCTCTCGGCTCCTCCCACTAATTAACTGATGCTATTGATAGTTTGCAAAGCAATTCTTTGGTAACATTTTTTAACTGACCCTAGCCAAGAATTCTTAAAACTCCAACAGAACAGAAAACTTAAAACAAAACAAATGTAATACCAGAATTAGATACAAAATAGATGTGATAAAACCTTAAAAAGAGCTTCAAATTAAAATCAAATGCAGAGATGTGTGATAGAGCAATGCAGACCACATAAACACTTCAGATAACTACAGATATTTCTAAATAAAAGATCAGTGCTGTCTCTCAGCTCCTCCGATTAACTAAGTGATGCTATTCACAGTTGGCAAAGGAATTCTTTAGTAACTTTTTAACTGCCCCTGTCCAAGAACTCATGAAACTTCAGGAGAACAGAAAACTTAAAACAAAACAAATGTAATCTTACAATAGGATATAAAATAGAAGTGATCAAACCTTAAATAAAGAACTTCTAACCAAAATTAATGCAGAGATAAGTTATACTCAGAGCAATGCAGACCACACAAACACTTCAGATAACTACAGATATTTCTCAATAAAAGAGCAATGCTGTCTCTCTCAGGTCCTTCCACTAATTAACTGATGCTATTCACAGTTTGCAAAGGAATTCTTTGCAAAATAATTCTTTAGTAACTTTTTTGACTGACCTAGCCAAGAACTCTTAAAACTCCATCAGAACAGAAAACTTAAATGAAAACTTATGTAATACCAGAATAAGACAGAAAAATACAAGTGATCAAACCTTAATTATAGAGCTTCAAATCAAAATGAAATACAATAATAAGTGATAATCAGAGCAATGCAGACCACACAAATATTTCGGATAACTACGGATATTTCTAAATAAAAGAGCAATGCTGTCTCTCAGCTCCTTCCATTAATTAACCAATGCTGTTCACAGTTTGCAAAGGAATTCTTTGCAAATGAATTCTTTGGTAACTTTTTTTTAAACTGACCCTAGCCAAAAACTCTTAAAACTCCAACAGAACAGAAAACTTAAAGCAAAACAAATGTAATACCTGAGTATTATACAAACTAGATGTGATCAAATCTTAAATAAAGAGCTTCAAATCAAAATTAAATGCAGAGTTGAGTGATACTCAGAGCAATGGAGAGAACACAAACACTTCAGATAACTACAGATATTTCTAAGTTAAAGAGCATTCTGTCTCTCACTTCCTCCCACTAATTAACTGATGCTATTCATAGTTTGAAAAGGAATTCTTTGATAACATTTTTTAACTGACCATTCCAAGAATTCTTAAAACTCCAGCAGAACAGAAAACTTAAAACAAAACAAACGTAATACCAGATTAAGATACAAAATAGAAGTGATCAAATGTTAAACAATGAGCTTCAAATCAAAATTAAATGCAGAGATGGGTTATACAGAGAGCAACGCAGACCACACAAACACTTCAGATAACTACAGATGTTTCTAAATAAAAGAGCAATGCTGTCTCTCAGCTCCTCCCACTAATTAACTGATCCTATTCACAGTTTGCAAAAAAATTATTTGCAAACGAATTCTTCGGTAATTTGTTTTAACTGATCCTAGTGAAGATCTCTTAATATTACAACAGAACAGGAAAATTAAAACAAAACAAATGTAATACCAGAATAAGATACAAAATAGAAGTGATCAAACCTTAAATAAAGAGCTTCAAATAAAATCAAATGCAGAGATGAGTGATAGTCAGAGCAATGACAAACACATAAACACTTCCGTTAACTACAGATATTTCTAAATAAAAGAGCAGTGCTGTCTCTCAGCTCCTCCCCCTAATTAACTGATGCTATTCACAGTTGGCAAAGGAATTCTTTAGTAACTTTTTACACTGACCCTAGCCAAGAACTCTTAAAACTTCAAAAGAACAGAAAACTTAAAACAAATGTAATACTACAATAGGATACAAAATAGAAGTGATGAAACCTTAAATAAAGCGCTTCAAATCAAAATTAAATGCAGAGATGAGTGATACTCAAAGCAATGCTGACCACAGAAACATTTCAGATAACTACAGATATTTCTAAATAAAAGAGCAATGCTTTCTCTCAGCTCCTCCCACTAATTAACTGATGCTACTCACAGTTTGCAATGGAATTTTTTGGTAACATTTTTAACTAACCCTAGCCAAGTACTCTTAAAATTCCACCAGAACAGAAAACTTAAAACAAGTGCAATACTAGAATACGATACAAATTGAAGTGAACAAAATGTAAATAAAGAGCTTCAATTCAAAATTAAATGCAGAGATGAAAGATACTCAGAACAATGCAGACCACACTAACACTTTAGATAACTACAGATATTTCTAAATAAAAGAGCAATGCTGTCTCTCAGGTCCTCCCACTAATTAACTGATGCTATTCATAGTTTTCATACAAATTCTTTAGTAACCGTTTAACTGACCCTAGCCAAGAACTCTTAAAACACCAGCAGAACACAAAACTTAAAACAAAACAAATGTAATGTCAGAATAAGATACAACATAGAAGTGATCAAACCTTAATTAACGAGCTTCAAATCAAAATTAAATGCAGAGACGGGTTATATACAGAGCAATGCAGACCACACAAGCACTTCAAATAACTACAGATGTTTCTAAATAAAAGAGCAGTGCTGTCTCTCAGCTCCTCACACTAATTAACTGATCCTATACACAGTTTGCAAAGGAATTCTTTAGTAACTTTTTTATCCAACCCTAGCCAAGAACCCTTAAAAATGTGACAAGCAGAACACTTAAAACAAATGTAATACGAAAATAAAATTCAAAAATAGAAGTGACCAAACCTTAAATAAAGAGCTTCAAATCAAAATTTAATGCAGAGGTAAGTGATACTCAGAGCAATGCAGACCACACAAACCCATCAGATAAGTATTGCTATTTCTAAATAAAAGAGCAATGCTGTCTCTCAGTTCCTTCCACTAATTAACTGTTGCTATTCACAGTTTGCAAAGAATTCCTCTGTAACATTTTTTAACTGACCCTAGCCAAGAACTCTTAAAACTCCAGCAGAACAGAATACTTAAAACAAAACAAATGGAATACCAGAATAAGATACTAAATAAAAGTGATCAAACCTTTAACAAAGAGCTTCAACTCAAAATTAAATGCATAGATGGGTGATTGATACTCAGAGCAATGCAGACCACACAAACTCTTCAGATAACTACAGATATTTGCAAAGAAATTCTTTAGTAAGTTTTTAACTGACCCTAGCCAAGAACTCTTAAAACTCTATCAAAACAGAAAACTTTAAAAAAAAAAAACAAATGCATTAACAGAATAAGATACAAAAATAGAAGTGATCAAACCTTAAAAAGCTTCAACTCAAAATTAAATGCAGAGATGAGTGATACTCAGAGCAATGGAGACCACACAAACACTTCAGATAACGACAGATATTTCTAAATAAAAGAGCAATGCTGTCTCTCAGCTCATTCCACCAATTAACTGATGCAATTCACAGTTTTCAAAAGAATTATTTGCAAAATAATTCTTTGGGAACTTTTTCGTTAAACTGACCCTAGCCAATAACTCTTAAAACTCCAGCAGAACAGAAAACTGAAAACAAAACAAATGTAATGCCAGAATAAGATACAACATATAAGTGCTTAAACCTTAAATAAAGAGCTTCAAGTCAAAATTAAATGCAGAGATGAGTGATACTCAGAGCAATGGAGACCACACAAACACTTCAGATAATAACAGATATTTCTAAATAAAAGAGCAATGCTGTCTCTCAGCTCCTCCCACTAATTAACTGATGTTATTCATGTTTTGCAAAGGAATTCTTTGCAAAGGAATTCTTAAGTAACTTTTATTTAACTGACCCTAGCAAAGAACTCTTAATACGCCAACAGAACAGAAAAATTAAAACAAAACAAACATAATACCAGCATATGATACAAAATAGAAGTGATCATACCTTAAATAAAGAGCTTCAAATCAAAATCAAATGCAGAGATGTGTGATACTCAGAGCAATGCTGACCAGATAAACATTTCAGACAACTACAGATATTTCTAAATAAAAGAGCAGTGCTGTCTCTCAGCTCCTCCCACTAATTAACTGATGCGATTCCCAGTTTGCAAAAGGAATTCTTTAGTAACATTTTTACCTTATTACAGCTGAGTGCTCCTCTTGGCATCTTCTGCAGTTAACTCCTACTGCTCCTCTAGGCATCAAATATTGATTGTTCGTATTTGCATTAATAATTCCAAAACCATGTTACATACAAGATACCAGGATATTTTGTCTTGAAGGATATGTGATGGCAAATACAACTGTATTTATATTTGACCTCTATCAGTGAGTATTTTCTAGAACTGTAAGGTGATAACTTCATTTTTTAAAGCCTTAAGCCACGCCCCATGGGAGTTAAAGGCACACACTCAAAAGAGCTGTATCGGAGGTTATGAGTTAACTGACTCTAGCCAAGAACTCTTAAAGCTTCAACAGAACAGAAAACTTAAAAGAAAACAAATGTAACACTACAATAGGATACAAAGTAGAAGTGATCAAACCTTAAATATAGAGCTTCAAATCAAAATTAAATGCAGAGATGATGGATACTCAGAGCAATGCAGACCACACAAACACTTCAGATAACTAAATATATTTCTAAATAAAAGAGCAATGCTGTCTCTCAGCTCCTTTTGCTAATTAACTGATGAAATTCACAGTTTGCAACGGAATTCTTTGCAAAGGAATTCTTTAGTAACTTTTTTAACTGAACTAGCCAAGAACTCTTAAAACTCCAACAGAAAAGAAAACTTAAAACAAAACAAATGTAATACCAGAATTCTTCTTCTTCTTCTTTCGGCTTTTCCCGGTTAGGGGTCGCCACAGTGGATCACTTGTCCATTCATGATTGGCAGTGGAGTTTTACGATGTTGAGTTGCCAGCCCGGCACCCAACCTTCCACAGAAGGCACACACACACATGCACTCACGCCTAGGGCCACTTTAGAGTGCTCAGTCCACCTACAGCATGTCTTTGGGATGTGGGAGGAAACCGGAGCACCCGGTGGAAATCCATGCAACCACAGGGAGGAAATGCAGGCTCCACACAGAAGGCAACCCAGCCGAGGATCGAACTGGGGAACCTCTTGCTGTGAGGCAAAATGTAATACCAGAATAAGACACAAAAATAGAAGTGAGGAAATCTTAAATAAATGTCTTCAAATCAAAATGAAATACAGAGATAAGTGACACACAGAGCAATGCAGACCACACAAACGCTTCAGATAACTACAGATATTTCTAAATAAAAGAGCAATGCAGTCTTTCATCTCCTTCCACTAATTAACTGATGCTATTCATATCACAGCTTGTAAAGGAATTCTTTGCAAAATAATTCTTTGGTAACTTTTTCATTAAACTGACCCTAGCCAAGAACTCTTAAAACTACAGCAGAACAGAACACTTAAAACAAAACAAATTTTATACCAAAATAAAATACAAAAATAGAAGTGATCAAACCTTAAAGAGCTTCAAATCAAAATAAGATATGCTGAGATGAGTGATACTCGGAATAATGCAGACTACAGAAACATTTCAGAAAACTACAAATATTTTTAAAATAAAAGAGCAATGCTGTCTCTCAGCTCCTTCCAATAATTAACCAATGCTGTTCACATTTTGCAGATTAATTCTTTGCAAAGGAATCCTTTAGTAACTTTTTAACTGACCTTAGCCAAAAACTCTTAAAACTACAACAGAACAGAAAACTTAAAACAAAAAAGTAATACTAGAATAAGATACAAAATATAAGTGATCAAACCTTAAATAAAGAGCTTCAAATCAAAACTAAAGGCAGAGATGAGTGATACTCAGAGCAATGCAGATTACACAAACACTTCAGATAACTACAGATATTTCTAAATAAAAGAGTGATGTTGTCTCTCAGCTCTTTCCCCTAATTAACTGATGCTATCCACAGTTTGAAAAAGACCTCTTTGAAAATGAATTCTTTGGTAACTTTTTTAAACTGACCATAGCCAAGAACTCTTAAAATTCCGTCAGAACAGAAAACTTCAAACAAAAATGTCATGCCAGAATAAGATAAAACATAGCTTCAAATCAAAACTAAAGGCAGAGATGAGTGATTCTCAGAGCAATGCAGATTACACAAACACTTCAGATAACAAATGCAATACCAGAATAAGATATAATATAGAAGTGATCAAACCTTAAATAAAGAGCTTCAAATCAGAAATTAAATGCAGAGATGAGAGATACTCAGAGCAATGTGGACCACACAAATACTTCAGATAGCTACAGATATTTGTAAATAAAAGGGCAATGCTGTCTCTCAGCTCCTCCCACTAATTAATTGATGCTACTCACAGTTTGCAAAGGAATTCTTTGCAAAGGAATTCTTTAGTAACTTTTTCAACTGACCCAAACTAAGAACTCTTAAAACTCCAGCAGAACATAAAACTTAAAACTCATGTAATACTAGAATAAGATACAAAATAGAAGTGATCAAACCATAAATAAAGAGTGTCAACTCAAAATTAAATGCAGATATGAGTGATACTCAAAGCAATGCAGACCATACAAACACTTTAGATATTTACTGATATTTCTGAATAAAAGAGCAACGCTGTCTCTCAGCTCCTTCCACTAATTAACTGATGCTATTCACAGTTTGCAAAGGAATTCTTTGCAAAAAAACTATTTGGTATTTTTTTCTTTAAACTAACCCCAATCAAGAACTGTTAATACTCCAGCAGAACAGAAAACTGAAAACAAAATAAATGTAATACCAGAATAAGATACAACACGGAACTGATTAAATCTTAAATAAAGACCTTAAAATCAAAATTAAATGCAGAAATGAGTGATACTCAGAGCAATACTGACCACAGAAACATTTTAGATAACAAAAGATATTTCTAAATAAAAGAGCAATGCTGTCTTTCAGCTCCTCTCACTAATTAACTGATGCTGTTCACAGTTTGCAAAGGAATTCTTTTGTAACTTTTTTAACTGACCCTAGCCAAGAACTCTTAAAACCCCAGCAGAAAAGAAAACTTAAAACAAAACAAATGTAATACCAGAACAAGATACAAAACAGAGGTGATCAAACCTTAAACAAAGAGCTTCAAATCAAAATCAAATGCAAAGATGAGTGATACTTAGAGCAATGTAGACCACACAAACACTTCATATAACTTCAGATATTTCTAAATAAAAGAGCAATGCTGTCTCTCAGCTCCTCTCACTAATTAACTGATGCTATTCACAGTTTGCAGAGGAATTCTTTGCAAAGGAATTCTTTAGTAACTTTTTAAACTGACCTTAGCCAAAAACTCTTAAAACTACAACAGAACAGAAAATGTAAAACAAAACAAATTTAATACCAAAATAAGATACAAAAATAGAAGTGATCAAACCTTAAAGAGCTTCAAATCAAAATAAAATATGCCGAGATGAGTGATACTCAGAATAATGCAGACTACAGAAACATTTCAGAAAACTACAGATATTTTTAAATAAAAGAGCAATGCTGTCTCTCAGCTCCTTCCAATAATTAACCGATGCTGTTCACATTTTGCAAAGGAATTCTTTGGTAACTTTTTTTTAAACTGACCTTAGCCAAGAACTCAAACTCCAGCAGAACAGAAAACTTAAAAGAAAACAAATGTGACATCAGAGTATTATACAAATTAGAAGTGATCAAATCTTAAATAAAGAGCTTCAAATCAAAATTAAATGTAGAGATGAGTGCTAGAGCAATGCAGACCACATAAATACTTCAGATAAATACAGATATTTCTAAATAAAAGATAATTTTGTCTCTGAGCTCCTTCCACTAATTAACTGATGCTATTGACAGTTTGCAAAGGAATTCTGTGGTAACATTTTTTAACTGACCCTAGCCAAGAACTCTTAAAACTCCAACAGAACAGAAATCTTAAAACAAAACAAATGTAATACCAGAATCAGATACAAAATAGAAGTGATCGAACCTTAAATAAAGAGCTTCAAATTAAAATCAAATGCAGAGATGAGTGATAGGACAATGCAGACCACGTAAACACTTCAGATAACTACATATATTTCTAAGTAAAAGAGCAGTGCTGTCTCTCAGCTCCTCCGATTAACTAAGTGATGCTATTCACAGTTGGCAAAGGAATTCTTTAGTAACTTTTTAACTGCCCCTGTCCAAGAACTCGTGAAACTTCAGGAGAACAGAAAACTTAAAACAAAACAAATGTAATATTACAATAGGATACAAAATAGAAGTGATCAAACCATAAATAAAGAGCTTTTAACCAAAATTAAATGCAGAGATAAGTTATACTCAGAGCAATGCAGACCACACAAACACTTCAGATAACTACAGATATTTCTCAATAAAAGAGCAATGCTGTCTCTCAGGTCCTTCCACTAATTAACTGGTGCTATTCACAGTTTGCAAAGGAATTCTTTGCAAAATAATTCTTTAGTAACTTTTTTGACTGACCTAGCCAAGAACTCTTAAAACTCCAGCAGAACAGAAAACCGAAAAGAAAACAAATGTAATGCTAGAATAAGATACAACATAGAAGTGATCAAACCTTAAATAAAGAGCTTCAAAGCAAAATTAAATGCACAGATGAGTGATACTCAGTGCAATGCAGATGACACAAACACTTCAGATAACTACAGATATTTCTAAATAAAAGAGCAATACTGTCTCTCAGCTCCTCGCATTAATTAACTGATGTTATTCACAGTATGCAAAGGAATTCTTTGGTAACTTTTTTAAAATGACCCTAACCAAGAACTCTTAAAACTCCAGCAGAACGGAAACTTAAAACAAAACAAATTTAATACCAGAATAAGATACAAAATAGAAGTGATCAGACCTTAAATAAAGAGCTTCAAGTCAAAATGAAATACAGAGATGAGTGATACATAGAGCAAAGCAGACCACAGAAACACTTCAAACAACTTCAGATATTTCTAAATAAAAGAGGAATGCTGTGTCTCAGCTCCTTCCACTAATTAACTAATGCTAGTCACAGTTTGCAAAGGAATTCTTTGCAAATTAATAATTTTCTAACTTTTTTAACTGACCCTAGCCAAGAACTCTTAAAACTCCAGAAGAACAGAAAACGTAAACAAAACAAAAGTAATACCAGAACAAGATACAAAATAGAGGTGATTAAACCATAAATAAAGAGCTTAAAATCAAAATTAAATGTCGAGATGGGTGATACCCTCAGCAATGCAGACCACACAAACACTTCAGATAACTATAGATATTTCTAAATAAAAGAGCAATGCTGTCTCTCAGCTCCTCCCACTAATTAACTGATGCTATTCACAGTTTGCAGATTAATTCTTTGCAAAGGAATTCTTTAGTAACTTTTTAACTGACCCTAGCCAAAAACTCTTAAAACTACAACAGAACAGAAAACTTAAAAAAATGTAATACTAGAATAAGATACAAAATATAAGCGATCAAACCTTAAATAAAGAGCTTCAAATCAAAGCTAAAGGCAGAGATGAGTGATACCCTGAGCAATTCAGATTACACAAAAATTTCAGATAACTACAGATATTTCTAAATAAAAGAACGATGTTGCCTCTCAGCTCCTTCCACTAATTAACTGATGCTATCCAAAGTTTGAAAAGGAATTCTTTGCAAAGGAATTTTTTGTAACTTTTTTAAACTGACCATAGCCAAGAACTCTTAAAACTCCAGCAGAACAGAAAACATAAAACAAAACAAATGTATTGCCAGAATAAGATACAACATAGAAGTGATCAAATCTTAAATAAAAAGCTTAAAATCAAAATGAAATGCACAAATGAGTGATACTCAGAGCAATGCAGACCACACAAACGCTTCAGATAACTACAGATATTTCTAAATAAAAGAGCAATGCAGTCTTTCATCTCCTTCCACTAATTAACTGATGCTATTCATATCACAGCTTGTAAAGGAATTCTTTGCAAAATAATTCTTTGGTAACTTTTTCATTAAACTGACCCTAGCCAAGAACTCTTAAAACTACAGCAGAACAGAACACTTAAAACAAAACAAAATTTATACCAAAATAAAATACAAAAATAGAAGTGATCAAACCTTAAAGAGCTTCAAATCAAAATAAGATATGCTGAGATGAGTGATACTCGGAATAATGCAGACTACAGAAACATTTCAGAAAACTACAAATATTTTTAAAATAAAAGAGCAATGCTGTCTCTCAGCTCCTTCCAATAATTAACCAATGCTGTTCACATTTTGCAGATTAATTCTTTGCAAAGGAATCCTTTAGTAACTTTTTAACTGACCTTAGCCAAAAACTCTTAAAACTACAACAGAACAGAAAACTTAAAACAAAAAAGTAATACTAGAATAAGATACAAAATATAAGTGATCAAACCTTAAATAAAGAGCTTCAAATCAAAACTAAAGGCAGAGATGAGTGATACTCAGAGCAATGCAGATTACACAAACACTTCAGATAACTACAGATATTTCTAAATAAAAGAGTGATGTTGTCTCTCAGCTCTTTCCACTAATTAACTGATGCTATCCACAGTTTGAAAAAGACCTCTTTGAAAATGAATTCTTTGGTAACTTTTTTAAACTGACCATAGCCAAGAACTCTTAAAATTCCGTCAGAACAGAAAACTTCAAACAAAAATGTCATGCCAGAATAAGATAAAACATAGCTTCAAATCAAAAGTAAAGGCAGAGATGAGTGATTCTCAGAGCAATGCAGATTACACAAACACTTCAGATAACAAATGCAATACCAGAATAAGATATAATATAGAAGTGATCAAACCTTAAATAAAGAGCTTCAAATCAGAAATTAAATGCAGAGATGAGAGATACTCAGAGCAATGTGGACCACACAAATACTTCAGATAGCTACAGATATTTGTAAATAAAAGGGCAATGCTGTCTCTCAGCTCCTCCCACTAATTAATTGATGCTACTCACAGTTTGCAAAGGAATTCTTTGCAAAGGAATTCTTTAGTAACTTTTTCAACTGACCCAAACTAAGAACTCTTAAAACTCCAGCAGAACATAAAACTTAAAACTCATGTAATACTAGAATAAGATACAAAATAGAAGTGATCAAACCATAAATAAAGAGTGTCAACTCAAAATTAAATGCAGATATGAGTGATACTCAAAGCAATGCAGACCATACAAACACTTTAGATATTTACTGATATTTCTGAATAAAAGAGCAACGCTGTCTCTCAGCTCCTTCCACTAATTAACTGATGCTATTCACAGTTTGCAAAGGAATTCTTTGCAAAAAAACTATTTGGTAATTTTTTCTTTAAACTAACCCCAATCAAGAACTGTTAATACTCCAGCAGAACAGAAAACTGAAAACAAAATAAATGTAATACCAGAATAAGATACAACACGGAACTGATTAAATCTTAAATAAAGACCTTAAAATCAAAATTAAATGCAGAAATGAGTGATACTCAGAGCAATACTGACCACAGAAACATTTTAGATAACAAAAGATATTTCTAAATAAAAGAGCAATGCTGTCTTTCAGCTCCTCTCACTAATTAACTGATGCTGTTCACAGTTTGCAAAGGAATTCTTTTGTAACTTTTTTAACTGACCCTAGCCAAGAACTCTTAAAACTCCAGCAGAAAAGAAAACTTAAAACAAAACAAATGTAATACCAGAACAAGATACAAAACAGAGGTGATCAAACCTTAAACAAAGAGCTTCAAATCAAAATCAAATGCAAAGATGAGTGATACTTAGAGCAATGTAGACCACACAAACACTTCATATAACTTCAGATATTTCTAAATAAAAGAGCAATGCTGTCTCTCAGCTCCTCTCACTAATTAACTGATGCTATTCACAGTTTGCAGAGGAATTCTTTGCAAAGGAATTCTTTAGTAACTTTTTAAACTGACCTTAGCCAAAAACTCTTAAAACTACAACAGAACAGAAAATGTAAAACAAAACAAATTTAATACCAAAATAAGATACAAAAATAGAAGTGATCAAACCTTAAAGAGCTTCAAATCAAAATAAAATATGCCGAGATGAGTGATACTCAGAATAATGCAGACTACAGAAACATTTCAGAAAACTACAGATATTTTTAAATAAAAGAGCAATGCTGTCTCTCAGCTCCTTCCAATAATTAACCGATGCTGTTCACATTTTGCAAAGGAATTCTTTGGTAACTTTTTTTTAAACTGACCATAGCCAAGAACTCAAACTCCAGCACAACAGAAAACTTAAAAGAAAACAAATGTATTGCCAGAATAAGATACAACATAGAAGTGATCAAATCTTAAATAAAAAGCTTAAAATCAAAATGAAATGCACAAATGAGTGATACTCAGAGCAATGCAGACCACACAAACACTACAGATAACTACAGATATTTCTAAATAAAAGAGCAATGCTGTCTCTCAGCTCCTTCCACTAATTAACCAATGCTATTGTCAGTTTGCAAGGGAATTCTTTACAAAGGAATTCTTTGGGAACTTTTTTTAAACTGACCCAACCCAAAAACACTTAAAATTCCAGCAGAACAGAAAACTTAAAACAAAACAAATGTAATACGAGAATAAGATACAAAATAGAAGTGATCAAATCTTAAATAAAGAACTTCAAATAAAAATTTAATGCAGAGATGAGTGATACTGAGAGCAATGCAAACAACTAAACACTTCAGATAATTAAAGATATTTCTAAATAAAAGAGCAAAGCTGTCTTTCAGCTCTTTCCACTAAATAGCTGATGCTATTCACAGTTTGCAAAGGAATTCTTTGGTGACATTCTTTAACTGACCCTAGCCAAGAACTCTTAATACTCCAGCAGAACAGAACACTTAGAACATAACAAATGTAATATCAGAATAAAATACAAAATAGAAGTTATCAAACCTTAAATAAAGAGCTTCAAATCAAAATTAAATGCAAAGATGAGTGATACTCAGAGCAGTGCGGACCACACAGACACTTCAGATAACTTCAGGTATTTCTAAATAAAAGAGCAGTACTGCCTCTCAGCTCCTACCACTAATTAACTGATGCTATTCACGTTTTGCAAAGGAATTCTTTGCAAAGGAATTCTGAGGTAACTTTTTTTAACTGACCTTAGCAAAGAACTCTTAATACTCCAACAGAACAGAAAAATGAAAACAAAAACGTAGTACCAGCATAATACACAAAATAGAAGTGATCAAACCTTAAATCACTTCAAATCAAAATCAAATGCAGAGATGAGTGATACTCAGATCAATGCTGACCACATAAACACTTCAGATAACTACAGATAATTCTAAATAAAAGAGCAGTGCTGTCTCTCAGCTCCTCCAACTAATTAACTGATGCTATTCCCAGTTTGCAAAGGAATTCTTTAGTAACTTTTTTACCTTATTACAGCTGAGAGGTCCTACAGGCGTCTTCTGCAGTTAACTCCTACTGCTCCACTATGTGTCAAATATTGATTGTTCATATTTGCATTAATAATTCCAAAACCATGTTACATACATGGTACCGGGATATTTTGTCTTGAAGGATATGTGATGGCAAACACAACTGTATTGATATTTGACCTCTATCAATGAGTATTTTCTAGAACTGTAAGGTGATAATTAATTTTTTAAATGCTTAAGTCATGCCCCTTGGGAGTTAAAGGTACACACTCAAAAGAGCTGTATCGGAGGGGATGAGTTAACTGACTCTAGCCAAGAACTCTTAAAACTTCAACAGAATAGAAAACTTAAAAGAAAACAAATGTAACACTACAATAGGATACAAAATAGAAGTAATCAAACCTTAAATAAAGAGCTTCAAATCAAAATTAAACGCAGAGATGAGTAATACTCAGAGCAATGCAGACCACACAAACACTTCAGATAACTAAAGATATTTCTAAATAAAAGAGCAATGCTGTCTCTCAGCTCCATCCGCTAACTAACTAATGCTATTCACAGTTTGCAAAGGAATTCTTTAGTAACTTTTTTAGCTGACCTAGCCAAGAACTCTTAAAACTCCAACAGAACAGAAAACTTAAAACAAAACAAATGTAACACCAGGATTCTTCTTCTTCTTTCAGCTTTTCCTGGTTAGGGGTCAAGATAGCAGATTACCTGTCCAGTCATGATTGGCAGTGGAGTTTGCCAGTGTCGAGTTGCCAGCCCGATGCCCAACTTTCCACAGAAGGCACACACGCACATGCACTCACGCTTAGGGCCAATTTAGAGTGTCCAATCCACCTACAGCATGTCTTTGGGATGTAGGAGGAAACCAGAGCACCCAGAGGAAACCCACACAACCACAGAGAGGACATGCAGACTCCACACAGAAGGCACCCCAGCTGAGGATCGAATCGGGGAACCACTTGCTGTGAGGCAAAATGTAATACCAGAATAAGACACAAAAATAGAAGTGAGCAAACCTTAAATAAAGAGTTTCAAATCAAAATTAAATGCAGAGATGAGTGATGCTCAGAGCAATGCGGACCACCCAAATACTTCAGATAACTACAGATATTTGTTAATAAAAGAGCAATGCTGTCTCTCAGCTCCTCCCACTAATTAAATGATGCTATTCACAGTTTGCAAAGGAATTATTTTCAAAGGAATTCTTTAGTAACTTTTTAAATTGACCCTAGCTAAGAACTCTTAAAACTCCAGCAGAAAACAAAACTTAAATTTCATGTAATACTAGAAAAAGATACAAAATAGAAGTGATCAAACCATAATTAAAGACCGTCAAATCAAAATTAAATGCAGATATGAGTGATACTCAGAGCAATGCAGACCATACAAACACTTCAGATAACTACAGATATTTCTAAATAAAAGGCCAATGCTGTCTCTCAGCTCCTCCCACTAATTAACTGATACTTTTCACAGTTTTCAGATGAATTCTTTGCAAAGGAATTCTTTAGTAACTTTTTAAACTGATCCTAGCCAAAAACTCTTAAAACTACAACAGAACAGAAAACTTAAAACAAAAAATGTAATACTAGAAGAAGATACAAAATATAATTGATCAAACCTTAAATAAAGAGCTTCAAATCAAAACTAAATGCAGAGATTTGTGATACTCAGAGCAATGCAGATTACACACACTTCAGATAACTACAGACATTTCTAAATAAAACAGCGATGCTGTCTCTCAGCTCCGTCCACTAATTAACTGATGCTATCCACAGTTAGAAAAGAAATTCTTTGCAAAGGAATTCTTTAGTAACTTTTTAACTGACCCTATCCAAGATCTCTTAAAACTCCAACAGAACAGAAAATTTAAAAGACAACTAATGTAATACCAGAATAAGACAGAAAAACAGAAGTGATCAAACCTTAAATAAAGAGCTTAAAATCAAAATGAAATAAAGTAATGAGTGATACACAGAGCATTGCAGACCACACAAACACTTTAGATAACTACAGATATTTCTAAATAAAAGAGCAATGCTGGCACTCAACTCCTCTCACTAATTAACTGATGCTATTCACTGTTTGCAAAGGAATTCTTTGGTAACATTTTTTACTGACCCTAGCCGAGAACTCTTAAAACTCCAGCAGAATAGAAAACTTAAAACAAAACGAAATACCAGAATAAGATACAAAACAGAAGTGATCAAACCTTTAAACAAAGACCTTCAAATCAAAATTAAATGCAGAGATGGGTGATACTCAGAGCAATGCAGACCACACAAACAATTTAGATAACTACATATATTTCTAAATAAAAGAGCAATGCGGTCTATCAGCTACTCTCACTAATTAACTGATGCTGTTCACAGTTTGCAGAGGAATTCTTTGTAAAGGAATTCTTTTGTAACTTTTTAACTGACCCTAGACAAGAACTCTTAAAACTACAACAGAAGAGAAAACTTAAAACAAATCAAATTTAATACCAAAATAAGATGCAAAAATAGAAGTGATCAAACCTTAAAGAGTTTAAAATCAAAATAAAATATGCCGAGATGAGTGATACTCAGAGGAATGCAGACCACAGAAACATTTCAGAAAACTACAGGTATTTTTAAATAAAAGAGCAATGCTGTCTCTCAGCTCCTTCCAATAATTAACTGATGCTGTTCACATTTTGCAAATGAATTTTTTGCAAAGGAATTCTTTGCTAACTTTTTTTTTAAACTGACCTTAGCCAAGAACTTTTAAACTCCAGCAGAATAGAAAACTTAAAAGAAAGCAAATGTGATACCAGAGTATTATACAAACTAGAAGTTATCAAATCTTAAATAAAGAGCTTCAAATCAAAATTAAATGCAGAGATGAGTGATCGAGCAATGCAGCACTTCAGATAACTACAGATATTTCTAAATAAAAGAGATTTTTGTCTCTCGGCTCCTCCCACTAATTAACTGATGCTATTGATAGTTTGCAAAGGAATTCTTTGGTAACATTTTTTAACTGACCCTAGCCAAGAATTCTTAAAACTCCAACAGAACAGAAAACTTAAAACAAAACAAATGTAATACCAGAATTAGATACAAAATAGAAGTGATAAAACCTTAAATAAAGAGCTTCAAATTAAAATCAAATGTAGAGATGAGTGATAGAGCAATGCAGACCACATAAACACTTCAGATAACTACAGATATTTCTAAATAAAAGATAAGTGCTGTCTCTCAGCTCCTCCAATTAACTAAGTGATGCTATTCACAGTTGGCAAAGGAATTCTTTAGTAACTTTTTAACTGCCCCTGTCCAAGAACTCTTGAAACTTCAGGAGAACAGAAAACTTAAAACAAAACAAATGTAATCTTACAATAGGATACAAAATAGAAGTGATCAAACCTTAAATAAAGAGCTTCTAACCAAAATTAAATGTAGAGATAAGTTATACTCAGAGCAATGCAGACCACACAAACACTTCAGATAACTACAGATATTTCTCAATAAAAGAGCAATGCTGTCTCTCAGGTCCTTCCACTAATTAACTGATGCTATTCACAGTTTGTAAAGGAATTCTTTGCAAAATAATTATTTAGTAACTTTTTTGACTGACCTAGCCAAGAACTCTTAAAACTCCAACAGAACAGAAAACTTAAATGAAAACTTATGTAATACCAGAATAAGGCAGAAAAATAGAAGTGATCAAACCTTAATTATAGAGCTTCAAATCAAAATGAAATACAATAATAAGTGATAATTAGAGCAATGCAGACCACACAAACATTTCAGATAACTACGGATATTTCTAAATAAAAGAGCGATGCTGTCTCTCAGCTCCTTCCATTAATTAACCAATGCTGTTCACAGTTTGCAAAGGAATTCTTTGCCAATGAATTCTTTGGTAACTTTTTTTTAAACTGACCCTAGCCAAGAACTCTTAAAACTCCAACAGAACAGAAACCTTAAAGCAAAACAAATGTAATACCTGAGTATTATACAAACTAGAAGTGATCAAATCTTAAATAAAGAGCTTCAAATCAAAATTAAATGCAGAGTTGAGTGATACTCAGAGCAATGGAGAGAACACAAACACTTCAGGTAACTACAGATATTTCTAAGTTAAAGAGCATTCTGTCTCTCACTTCCTCCCACTAATTAACTGACGCTATTCATAGTTTGAAAAGGAATTCTTTGATAAAATTTTTAACTGACCGTTCCAAGAATTCTTAAAACTCCAGCAGAACAGAAAACTTAAAACAAAACAAATGTAATACCAGCTTAAGATACAAAATAGAAGTGATCAAATGTTAAACAATGAGCTTCAAATCAAAATTAAATGCAGAGATGGGTTATACAGAGAGCAACGCAGACCACACAAACACTTCAGATGTTTCTAAATAAAAGAGCAATGCTGTCTCTCAGCTCCTCCCACTAATTAGCTGATCCTATTCACAGTTTGCAAAAAAATTATTTGCAAAGGAATTCTTTGGTAATTTGTTTTAACTGACCCTAGAGAAGAACTCTTAATATTCCAACAGAACAGGAAAATTAAAACAAAACAAATGTAATACCAAAATAAGATACAAAATAGAAGTGATCAAACCTTAAATAAAGAGCTTCAAATAAAATCAGATGCAGAGATGAGTGATAGAGCAATGCAGACCACATAAACACTTCAGATAACTACAGATATTTCTAAATGAAAGAGCAGTGGTCTCTCAGCTCCTCCCCCTAATTAACTGATGCTATTCACAGTTGGCAAAGGAATTCTTTAGTAACTTTTTACACTGACCCTAGCCAATAACTCTTAAAACTTCAACAGAACAGAAAACGTAAAACAAATGTAATACTACAATAGGATACAAAATAGAAGTGATGAAACCTTAAATAAAGGGCTTCAAATCAAAATTAAATGCAGAGATAAGTGATACTCAAAGCAATGCTGACCACAGAAACATTTCAGATAACTACAGATATTTCTAAATAAAAGAGCAATGCTTTCTCTCAGCTCCTCCCACTAATTATCTGATGCTACTCACAGTTTGCAAAGGAATTTTTTGGTAACATTTTTAACTAACCCTAGCCAAGTACTCTTAAAATTCCAGCAGAACAGAAAACTTAAAACAAGTGCAATACTAGAATACGATACAAATAGAAGTGATTAAAATGTAAATAAAGAGCTTCAATTCAAAATTAAATGCAGAGATGAAAGATACTCAGAACAATGCAGACCACACTAACACTTTAGATAACTACAGATATTTCTAAATAAAAGAGCAATGTTGTCTCTCAGGTCCTCCCACTAATTAACTGATGCTATTCATAGTTTGCAAACGAATTCTTTAGTAACCGTTTAACTGACCCTAGCCAAGAACTCTTAAAACACCAGCAGAACACAAAACTTAAAACAAAACAAATGTAATGCCAGAATAAGATACAACATAGAAGTGATCAAACCTTAATTAACGAGCTTCAAATCAAAATTAAATGCAGAGGTGGGTTATATACAGAGCAATACAGACCACACAAGCACTTCAGATAACTACAGAAGTTTCTAAATAAAAGAGCAGTGCTGTCTCTCAGCTCCTCACACTAATTAAATGATCCTATACACAGTTTGCAAAGGAATTCTTTAGTAACTTTTTTATCCAACCCTAGCCAAGAACCCTTAAAAATGTGACTAAACAGAACACTTAAAACAAATGTAATACGAAAATAAAATTCAAAAATAGAAGTGACCAAACCTTAAATAAAGAGCTTCAAATCAAAATTAAATGCAGAGGTAAGTGATACTCAGAGCAATGCAGACCACACAAACCCATCAGATAAGTATTGCTATTTCTAAATAAAAGAGCAATGCTGTCTCTCAGTTCCTTCCACTACTGTTGCTATTCACAGTTTGCAAATAATTCCTCTGTAACATTTTTTAACTGACCCTAGCCAAGAACTCTTAAAACTCCAGCAGAACAGAATACTTAAAACAAAACAAATGGAATACCAGAATAAGATACTAAATAGAAGTGATCAAACCTTAAACAAAGAGCTTCAACTCAAAATTAAATGCATAGATGGGTGATTGATACTCAGAGCAATGCAGACCACACAAACTCTTCAGATAACTACAGATATTTGCAAAGAAATTCTTTAGTACGTTTTTAACTGACCATAGCCAAGAACTTTTAAAACTATATCAGAACAGAAAACTTAAAAAAAAACAAATGCATTAACAGAATAAGATACAAAAATAGAAGTGATCAAACCTTAAAAAGCTTCAACTCAAAATTAAATGCAGAGATGAGTGATACTCAGAGCAATGGAGACCACACAAACACTTCAGATAACGACAGATATTTCTAAATAAAAGAGCAATGCTGTCTCTCAGCTGCTTTCACTCATTAACTGATGCAATTCGCAGTTTGCAAAAGAATTATTTGCAAAATAATTCTTTGGGAACTTTTTCGTTAAACTGACCCTAGCCAAGAACTCTTAAAACTCCAGCAGAACAGAAAACTGAAAACAAAACAAATGTAATGCCAGAATAAGATACAACATATAAGTGCTCAAACCTTAAATAAAGAGCTTTAAATCAAAATTAAATGCACAGATGAGTGATACTCAGAGCAATGGAGACCACACAAACACTTCAGATAACGACAGATATTTCTAAATAAAAGAGCAATGCTGTCTCTCAGCTCCTCCCACTAATTAACTGATGTTATTCATGTTTTGCAAAGGAATTCTTTGCAAAGGATTTCTTAAGTAACTTTTATTTAACTGACCTTAGCAAAGAACTCTTAATACGCCAACAGAACAGAAAAATTAAAACAAAACAAACATAATACCAGCATATGATACAAAATAGAAGTGATCATACCTTAAATAAAGAGCTTCAAATCAAAATCAAATGCAGAGATGTGTGATACTCAGAGCAATGCACACCAGATAAACACTTCAGACAACTACAGATATTTGTAAATAAAAAAGCAGTGCTGTCTCTCAGCTCCTTCCACTAATTAACTGATGCTATTCCCAGTTTGCAAAAGGAATTCTTTAGTAACATTTTTACCTTATTACAGCTGAGTGCTCCTCTTGGCATCTTCTGCAGTTAACTCCTACTGCACCTCTAGGCATCAAATATTGATTGTTCGTATTTGCATTAATAATTCCAAAACCATGTTACATACAAGATACCAGGATATTTTGTCTTAAAGGATATGTGATGGCAAATACAACTGTATTGATATTTGACCTCTATCAATGAGTATTTTCTAGAACTGTAAGGTGATAACTTCATTTTTTAAGCCTTAAGCCATGCCCCATGGGAGTTAAAGGCACACACTCAAAAGAGCTGTATTGGAGGCTATGAGTTAACTGACTCTAGCCAAGAACTCTTAAAACTTCAACAGAACAGAAAACTTAAAAGAAAACAAACATAACACTACAATAGGATACAAAGTAGAAGTGATCAAACCTTAAATACAGAGCTTCAAATCAAAATTAAATGCAGAGATGAGGGATACTCAGAGCAATGCAGACCACACAAACACTTCAGATAACTAAAGATATTTCTAAATAAAAGAGCAATGCTGTCTCTCAGCTCCTTTCACTAATTAACTGATGAAATTCACAGTTTGCAAAGGGATTCTTTGCAAAGGAATTCTTTAGTAACTTTTTTAACTGAACTAGCCAAGAACTCTTAAAACTCCAACAGAAAAGAAAACTTAAAACAAAACAAATGTAATACCAGAATTCTTCTTCTTCTTCTTTCGGCTTTTCCTGGTTAGGGGTCGCCACAGCAGATCACTTGTCTATTCATGATTGGCAGTGGAGTTTTACGATGTTGAGTTGCCAGCCCGGCACCCAACCTTCCACAGAAGGCACACACACACACACATGCACTCACGCCTATGGCCACTTTAGAGTGCTCAGTCCACCTACAGCATGTCTTTGGGATGTGGGAGGAAACCGGAGCACCCGGTGGAAATCCATGCGACCACAGGGAGGACATGCAGGCTCCACACAGAAGACAACCCAGCCGAGGATCGAACCGGGGAACCTCTTGCTGTGAGGCAAAATGTAATACCAGAATAAGACACAAAAATAGAAGTGAGGAAATCTTAAATAAATGTCTTCAAATCAAAATGAAATACAGAGATAAGTGACACACAGAGCAATGCAGACCACACAAACGCTTCAGATAACTACAGATATTTCTAAATAAAAGAGCAATGCAGTCTTTCATCTCCTTCCACTAATTAACTGATGCTATTCATATCATAGCTTGTAAAGGAATTCGGAATTCTTTGCAAAATAATTCTTTGGTAACTTTTTCATTAAACTGACCCTAGCCAAGAACTCTTAAAACTACAGCAGAACAAAACACTTAAAACAAAACAAATGTAATACCAAAATAAGATACAAAAACAGAAGTGATCAAACCTTAAAGAGCTTCAAATCAAAATAAAATATGCCGAGATGAGTGATACTCAGAATAATGCAGACTACAGAAACATTTCAGAAAACTACAGATATTTTTAAATAAAAGAGCAATGCTGTCTCTCAGCTCCATCCAATAATTAACCGATGCTGTTCACATTTTGCAGATTAATTCTTTGCAAAGGAATTCTTTAGTAACTTTTTAACTGACCTTAGCCAAAAACTCTTTAAACTACAACAGAACAGAAAACTTAAAACAAAAAAGTAATACTAGAATAAGATACAAAATATAAGTGATCAAACCTTAAATAAAGAGCTTCAAATCAAAACTAAAGGCAGAGATGAGTGATACTCAGAGCAATGCAGATTACACAAACACTTCAGATAACAAATGCAATACCAGAATAAGATATAATATAGAAGTGATCAAACCTTAAATAAAGAGCTTCAAATCAGAAATTAAATGCAGAGATGAGAGATACTCAGAGCAATGCGGACCACACAAATACTTCAGATAGCTACAGATATTTGTAAATAAAAGGGCAATGCTGTCTCTCAGCTCCTCCCACTAAATAATTGATGCTACTCACAGTTTGCAAAGGAATTCTTTGCAAAGAAATTCTTTAGTAAATTTTTCAACTGACCCAAACTAAGAACTCTTAAAACTCCAGAAGAACATAAAACTTAAAACTCATGTAATACTAGAATAAGATACAAAATAGAAGTGATCAAACCATAAATAAAGAGTGTCAAATCAAAATTAAATGCAGATATGAGTGATACGCCAAGCAATGCAGCCCATACAAACACTTCAGATATTTACTGATATTTCTGAATAAAAGAGCAACGCTGTCTCTCAGCTCCTTCCACTAATTAACTGATGCTATTCACAGTTTGCAAAGGAATTCTTTGCAAAAAAACTATTTGGTAATTTTTTCTTTAAACTGACCCCAATCAAGAACTCTTAATACTCCAGCAGAACAGAAAACTGAAAAAAAAAATAAATGTAATGCCAGAATAAGATACAACACAGAACTGATTAAATCTTAAATAAAGAGCTTCAAATCAAAATTAAATGCAGAGATGGGTGATACTTAGAGCAATGCAAACCACAAAAACACTTCAGATAACTTCAGATATTTCTAAATAAAAGAGCAATGCTGTCTCTCAGCTCCTCCCACTAATTAACTGATGCTATTCACAGTTTGCAGATGAATTCTTTGCAAAGGAATTCTTTAGTAACTTTTTAAGTGACCTGAGCCAAAAACTCTTAAAACAACATCAGAACAGAAAACTTAAAACAAAAAAGTAATACTAGAATAAGATACAAAATATAAGTGATCAACCCTTAAATAAAGAGCTTCAAATCAAAACTAAAGGCAGAGATGAGTGATACTCAGAGCAATGCAGATTACACAAACACTTCAGATAACTACAGATATTTCTAAATAAAAGAGCGATGTTGTCTCTCAGCTCCTTCCACTAATTAACTGATGCTATCCACAGTTTGAAAAGGACCTCTTTGAAAATGAATTCTTTGGTAACTTTTTTAAACTGACCATAGCCAAGAACTCTTAAAATTCCACCAGAACAGAAAACTTCAAACAAAAATGTCATGCCAGAATAAGATAAAACATAGAAGTGATCAAACCTTAAATAAAGAGCTTCATATCAAAATTAAATGCACATATGAGTGATACTCAGAGCAATGCAGACCACACAAACACTTTAGATAACTACAGATATTTCTAAAGAAAAGAGCAACGCTGTCACTCAGATCCTCCCAGTAATTAACTGATGCTATGCACAGTTTGCAATGGAATTCTTTGTAACGTTTTTTACGTACCCTAGCCAAGAACTCTTAAAACTCCAGCAGAACTGAAAACATAAAACAAAACAAATGTAATACCAAAATAAGATATTAAATAGAGTGATCAAACCTTAAGTAAAGAGCTTCAACTCAAAATTAAATACATAGATGGGTGATTCTCAGAGCAATTCAGACCACACAAACACTTCATATAACTACAGATATTTATAAATAAAAGAGCAATGCTGACCCTCAGCTCCTTCCACTAATTAGCTGATGGTATTCACAGTTTGCAAAGGAATTATTTGCAAAGGAATTATTAATAACTTGTTTTTAAACTGCCCCTATATAAGAACTCTTGAAATTTCAGGAGAACAGAAAACTTAAAACAAAACAAATGTAATATTACAATAGGATACAAAACAGAAGTGATCAAACCTTAAATAAAGAGCTTAAAATCAAAATTAAATGCAAAAATGGGTGATACTCAGACCAATGCAGACCACACAGACATTTCAGAAAACTACAGATATTTCTACATAAAAGAGCACAGTTGTCTCTCAGCTCTTTCCACTAATTAACTGTTTGCAAAGGAATTATTTGGCAACATTTTAACTGACCCTAGACAAGAACTTTTAAAACTCCAGCAGAACAGAAAACTTAAATAATAATATACAAAATAGTAGTGATAAAAACTTAAATAAAGAGCTTCATATCAAAATTAAATGCAGAGATGAGTGATACCCACAGCAACGCAAACCACAAAAACACTTCAGATAACTACTAATATTTCTAAATAAAAGAGCAAAGCTGTCTTTCAGGTCCTTCCACTAATTAACTGATGCTAGTCACAGTTTGCAGAGGAAATGTTTGCAAAGGAATTCTTTAGTAACTTTTTTAACTGACCCTAGCCAAGAACTCTTAAAACCCCAACAGAACAGAAAACTTAAAACAAACCAAATATAATACCAGAATAAGATTACAAAATATAAGTGATCAAACCTTAAATAAAGAGCTTCAAATCAATATTAAAGGCAGAGATGAGAAATACTCAGAGCAATGCAGACCACACGAACACTACAGATAAATACAGATATTTCTAAAGAAAAGAGCAATGCTGTCTCTCAGCTCCTTCCACTAATTAATCAATGCTATTGTCAGTTTGCAAGGGAATTCTTTGCAAAAGAATTCTTTGATAACTTTTTTTAAACTGACCCTAGCCAAGAACACTTAAAATTCCAGTAGAACAGAAAACTTACAACAAAACAAATGTAATACGAGAATAAAATACAAAATAGAAGTAATCAAATCTTAAAGAGCTTCAAATAAAAATTAAATGCAGAGATGAGTGATACTCAGAGCAATGCAAACAACCAAACACTTCAGATAACTACAGATATTTCTAAATAAAAGAGCAAAGCTGTCTTTCAGCTCTTTCCACTAATTAACTGATGCTATTCACAGTTTGCAAAGGAATTCTTTGGTGACATTCTTTAACTGACCCTAGCCAAAAACTCTTAAAACTCCAGCAGAGCAAAAAACTTAGAACATAACAAATGCAATATCAGAATAAGATACAAAATAGAAGTTATCAAACCATAAATAAAGAACTTTTAACCAAAATTAAATGCAGAGATAAGTTATACTCAGAGCAATGCAGACCATGCAAACACTTCAGATAACTACAGATATTTCTCAATAAAAGAGCAATGCTGTCTCTCAGGTCCTTCCACTAATTAACTGGTGCTATTCACAGTTTGCAAAGGAATTCTTTGCAAAATAATTCTTTAGTAACTTTTTTGACTGACCTAGCCAAGAACTCTTAAAACTCCAACAGAACAGAAAACTTAAATGAAAACTTATGTAATACCAGAATAAGACAGAAAAATAGAAGTGATCAAACCTTAAGTATAGAACTTCAAATCAAAATTAAATACAGTAATGAGTGATAATCAGAGCAATGCAGACCACACAAACATTTCAGATAACTACGGATATTTCTAAATAAAAGAGCAATGCTGTCTCTCAGCTCCTTCCACTAATTAACCAATGATGTTTACAGTTTGTAACAGAATTCTTTGGAAACTTTTTTTAAACTGACCCTAGCCAAGAACTCCTAAAACTCCAACAGAACAGAAAACGTAAAGCAAAACAAATGGAATACCTGAGTATTATACAAACTAGAAGTGATCAAATCTTAAATAAAGAGCTTCAAATCAAAATTAAATGCAGAGATGAGTGATACTCAGAGCAATGGAGAGAATACAAACACTTCAGATAACTACAGATATTTCTAAGTAAAAGAGCATTCTGTCTCTCAGCTCCTCCCACTACTTAACTATGCTATTCATAGTTTGAAAAGGAATTCTTTGATAAAATGTTTTAACCGACTGTTCCAAGAATTCTTAAAACTCCAGCAGAACAGAAAACTTAAAACAAAACAAATGTAATACCAGATTAAGATACAAAATAGAAGTGATCAAACGTTAAACAATGAGCTTCAAATCAAAATTAAATGCAGAGATGGGTTATACAGAGAGCAACGCAGACCACACAAACACTTCAGATAACTACAGACGTTTCTAAATAAAAGAGCAATGCTGTCTCTCAGCTCCTCCCACTAATTAACTCATCCTATTCACAGTTTGCAAAGAAATTATTTGCAAAGGAATTCTTCGGTAATTTGTTTTAACTGACCCTAACGAAGAATTCTTAATATTCCAACAGAACAGGAGAATTAAAACAAAACAAATGTAATACCAGAATAAGATACAAAATAGAAGTGATCAAACCTTAAATAAAGAGCTTCAAATAAAATCAAATGCAGAGATGAGTGATAGTCAGAGCAATGCAGACCACATAAACACTTCAGATAACTACAGATATTTCTAAATAAAAGAGCAGTGCTGTCTCTCAGCTCCTCCCCCTAATTAACTGATGCTATTCACAGTTGGCAAAGGAATTATTTAGTAACTTTTTTAACTGACCCTACCCAAGAACTCTTAAAACTTCAAGAGAACAGAAAACTTAAAATAAATGTAATACTACAATAGGATACAAAATAGAAGCGACGAAACCTTAAATAAAGAGCTTCAAATCAAAATTAAATGCAGAGATAAGTGATACTCACAGCAATGCAGACCACACAAGCACTTGAGATAACTACAGATATTTCTAAATAAAAGAGCAATGCTGTCTCTCAGCTCCTCCCACTAATTAACTGATGCTGTTCACAGTTTGCAAGGAAATTCTTTGCAAAAAATTCTTTAGTAACTTTTTGACGGACCTAGTGAAGAACTCTTAAAACTCCAACAGAACAGAAAACTTAAAACAAACCAAATGTAATACCAGAATAAGATTCAAAAATAGAAGTGATCAAACCTTAAATAAAGAGCTTAAAATCAAAATTAAATGCAAAGATGAGTGACACTCAGAGCAATGTGGACCACACAAACATTTCAGATAACTTCAGATATTTCTAAATAAAAGAGCAGTACTGTCTCTCAGCTCCAGCCATGAATTAACTGATGCTATTCACTTTTTGTCCACTAGATTACGGATTACTATTCTGAAGAAGTCTGAATAAAGACGAAACCTAGGTCAATTCGTTTTGTGGTTGGTTGGTTGTGTTTCACAGAGTCAAGTGCTGGTCTTTGCTTGTATTGCTATTCACTTTTTGCAAAGGAATTATTTGCAAAGGAATTCTGAGGTAACTTTCTTTTAACTGACCCTAGCAAAAAACTCTTAAAACTCCAACAGAACAGAAAACTTAAAACAAAACAAATGTAATACCAGAATAAGGCACAAAAATAGAAGTGGTCAAACCTTAAATAAATAGCTTCAAATCAAATTGAAAGACAGAGATGAGTGATACACAGAGTAATGGAGACCACACAAACACTTCAGACAACTGCAGATATTTCTAAACAAAAGAGCAATGCTGTCTCTCAGCTCTTTCCACTAATTAACTGATGCTATTCACAGTTTGCAAAAGAATTCTTTGCAAAAGAATTATTTGGTAACCTTTTCTTTAAACTGACCCTAGCCAAGAACTCTTAAAACTCCAGCAGAACAGAAAACCGAAAACAAAACAAATGTAATGCCAGAATAAGATACAACATAGAAGTGATCAAACCTTAAATAAAGAGCTTCAAACCAAAATTAAATGCACAGATGAGTGATACTCAGTGCAATGCAGATGACACAAGCACTTCAGATAACTACAGATATTTCTAAATAAAAGAGCAATACTGTCTCTCAGCTCCTCCCATTAATTAACTGATGTTATTCACAGTTTGAAAGGAATTCTTTGGTAACTTTTTTAAAATGACCCTAACCAAGAACTCTTAAAACTCCAGCAGAACGGAAACTTAAAACAAAACAAATTTAATACCAGAATAAGATACAAAATAGAAGTGATCAAACCTTAAATAAAGAGCTTCAAGTCAAAATGAAATACAGAAATGAGTGATACGTAGAGCAATGCAGACCACAAAAACATTTCAAACAACTTCAGATATTTCTAAATAAAAGAGCAATGCTGTGTCTCAGCTCCTTCCACTAATTAAGTAATGCTATTCACAGTTTGCAAAGGAATTCTTTGCAAATTAATAATTTTCTAACTTTTTTAACTGACCCTAGCCAAGAACTCTTAAAACTCCAGCAGAACAGAAAACGTAAACAAAACAAAAGTAATACCAAAACAAGATACAAAATAGAGGTGATTAAACCATAAATAAAGAGCTTCAAATCAAAATTAAATATAGAGATGGGTGATACCCTCAGCAATGCAGACCACACAAACACTTCAGATAACTATAGATATTTCTAAATAAAAGAGCAATGCTGTCTCTCAGCTCCTCCCACTAATTAACTGATGCTATTCACAGTTTGCAGATGAATTCTTTGCAAAGGAATTCTTTAGTAACTTTTTAACTGACCCTAGCCAAAAACTCTTAAAACTACAACAGAACAGAAAACTTAAAAAAATTTAATACTAGAATAAGATACAAAATATAAGCGATCAAACCTTAAATAAAGAGCTTTAAATCAAAGCTAAAGGCAGAGATGAGGGATACCCTGAGCAATTCAGATTACACAAAAACTTCAGATAACTACAGATATTTCTAAATAAAAGAGCAATGTTGCCTCTCAGCTCCTTCCACTAATTAACTGATGCTATTCAAAGTTTGAAAAGGAATTCTTTGCAAAGGAATTTTTTGTAGGTTTTTTAAACTGACCATAGCCAAGAACTCTTAAAACTCCAGCAGAACAGAAAACATAAAACAAAACAAACGTATTGCCAGAATAAGATACAACATAGAAGTGATCAAATCTTAAATAAAAAGCTTCAAATCAAAATGAAATGCACAAATGAGTGATACTCAGAGCAATGCAGACCACACAAACACTACAGATAACTACAGATATTTCTAAATAAAATAGCAATGCTATCTCTCAGCTCCTTCCACTAATTAACTGATGCTATTCACAGTTTGCAAAGGAATATGTTGGTAACTTTTTTAACTGACCCATCCCAAGAACACTTAAAATTCCAGCAGAACAGAAAACTTAAAACAAAACAAATGTAATACGAGAATAAGATACAAAATAGAAGTGATCAAATCTTAAATAAAGAGCTTCAAATAAAAATTAAATGAAGAGATGAGTGATACTGAGAGCAATGCAAACAACTAAACACTTCAGATAACTACAGATATTTCTAAATAAAAGAGCAAAGCTGTCTTTCAGCTCTTTCCACTAAATAGCTGATGCTATTCACAGTTTGCAAAGGAATTCTTTGGTGACATTCTTTAACTGACCCTAGCCAAGAACTCTTAACACTCCAGCAGAACAGAAAACTTAGAACATAAATGTAATATCAGAATAAAATACAAAATAGAAGTTATCAAACCTTAAATAAAGAGCTTCAAATCAAAATTAAATGCAAAGATGAGTGATACTCAGAGCAGTGCGGACCACACAGACACTTCAGATAACTTCAGGTATTTCTAAATAAAAGAGCAGTACTGCCTCTCAGCTCCTACCACTAATTAACTGATGCTATTCACTTTTTGCAAAGGAATTCTTTGCAAAGGAATTCTGAGGTAACTTTTTTTAACTGACCCTAGCAAAGAACTCTTAATACTCCAACAGAACAGAAAAATGAAAACAAAAATGTAGTACCAGCATAATACACAAAATAGAAGTGATCAAACCTTAAATAAATAACTTCAAATCAAAATCAAATGCAGAGATGAGTGATACTCAGATCAATGCCGACCACATAAACACTTCAGATAACTACAGATAATTCTAAATAAAAGAGCAGTGCTGTCTCTCAGCTCCTCCAACTAATTAACTGATGCTATTCCCAGTTTGCAAAGGAATTCTTTAGTAACTTTTTTACCTTATTACAGCTGAGAGGTCCTCCAGGCGTCTTCTGCAGTTAACTCCTACTGCTCCTCTATGTGTCAAATATTGATTGTTCATATTTGCATTAATAATTCCAAAACCATGTTACATACATGGTACCAGGATATTTTCTCTTGAAGGATATGTGATGGCAAACACAACTGTATTGATATTTGACCTCTATCAATGAGTATTTTCTAGAACTGTAAGGTGATAATTAATTTTTTAAATGCTTAAGTCACGCCCCTTGGGAGTTAAAGGCACACACTCAAAAGAGCTGTATCGGAGGGGATGAGTTAACTGACTCTAGCCAAGAACTCTTAAAACTTCAACAGAATAGAAAACTTAAAAGAAAACAAATGTAACGCTACAATAGGATACAAAATAGAAGTAATCAAACCTTAAATAAAGAGCTTCAAATCAAAATTAAACGCAGAGATGAGTAATACTCAGAGCAATGCAGACCACACAAACACTTCAGATAACTAAAGATATTTCTAAATAAAAGAGCAATGCTGTCTCTCAGCTCCTTCCGCTAACTAACTGATGCTGTTCACAGTTTGCAAAGGAATTCTTTAGTAACTTTTTTAGCTGACCTAGCCAAGAACTCTTAAAACTCCAACAGAACAGAAAACTTAAAACAAAACAAATGTAACACCAGGATTCTTCTTCTTCTTCTTCTTCTTTCAGCTTTTCCTGGTTAGGGGTCACCATAGCGGATTACCTGTCCAGTCATGATTGGCAGTGGAGTTTTCTGGTGTCGAGTTGCCAGCCCAATGCCCAACTTTCCACAGAAGGCACATACACTCATGCACTCACGCGTAGGGCCAATTTAGAGTGTCCAATCCACCTACAGCATGTCTTTGGAATGTAGGAGGAAACCAGAGCACCCAGAGGAAACCCACGCAACCACAGAGAGGACATGCAGACTCCACACAGAAGGAGGATCGAATCGGGGAACCATTTGCTGTGAGGCAAAATGTAATACCTGAATAAGACACAAAAATAGAAGTGAGCAAACCTTAAATAAAGAGCTTCAAATCAATATTAAATGCAGAGATGAGTGATGCTCAGAGCAATGCGGACCACCCAAATACTTCAGATAACTACAGATATTTCTTAATAAAAGAGCAATGCTGTCTCTCAGCTCCTCCCACTAATTAAATGATGCTATTCACAGTTTGCAAAGGAATTCCTTTCAAAGGAATTCTTTAGTAACTTTTTAAATTGACCCTAGCTAAGAAATCTTAAAACTCCAGCAGAAAACAAAACTTAAAACTCATGTAATACTAGAAAAAGATACAAAATAGAAGTGATCAAACCATAATTAAAGACTGTGAAATCAAAATTAAATGCAGATATGAGTGATACTCAGAGCAATGCAGACCATACAAACACTTCAGATAGCTACAGATATTTCTAAGTAAAAGGCCAATGCTGTCTCTCAGCTCCTCCCACTAATTAACTGATACTTTTCACAGTTTTCAGATGAATTCTTTGCAAAGGAATTCTTTAGTAACTTTTTTAACTGATCCTAGCCAAAAACTCTTAAAACTACAACAGAACAGAAAACTTAAAACAAAAAATGTAATACTAGAAGAAGATACAAAATATAATTGATCAAACCTTAAATAAAGAGCTTCAAATCAAAACTAAAGGCGCAGAGATTTGTGATACTCAGAGCAATGCAGATTACACACACTTCAGATAACTACAGACATTTCTAAATAAAACAGCGATGTTGTCTCTCAGCTCCGTCCACTAATTAACTGATGCTATCCACAGTTAGAAAAGAAATTCTTTGCAAAGGAATTCTTTAGTAACTTTTTAACTGACCCTATCCAAGATCTCTTAAAACTCCAACAGAACAGAAAACTTAAAAGACAACTAATGTAATACCAGAATAAGACAGAAAAACAGAAGTGATCAAACCTTAAATAAAGAGCTTAAAATCAAAATGAAATAAAGTAATGAGTGATGCACAGAGCAATGCAGACCACACAAACACTTTAGATAACTACAGATATTTCTAAATAAAAGAGCAATGCTGGCACTCAACTCCTCTCACTAATTAACGGATGCTATTCACTGTTTGCAAAGGAATTCTTTGGTAACATTTTTTACTGACCCTAGCCGAGAACTCTTAAAACTCCAGCAGAATAGAAAACTTAAAACAAAACAAATGTAATACCAGAATAAGATGCAAAACAGAAGTGATCAAACCTTTAAACAAAGACCTTCAAATCAAAATTAAATGCAGAGATGGGTGATACTCAGAGCAATGCAAACCACACAAACAATTTAGATAACTACATATATTTCTAAATAAAAGAGCAATGCTGTCTCTCAGCTCCTCTCACTAATTAACTGATGCTATTCACAGTTTGCAGAGGAATTCTTTGCAAAGGAATTATTCAGTAACTTTTTTAACTGACCCTAGCCAAGAACTCTTAAAACTCCAACAAGACAGAAAACTTAAAACAAAACAAATGTAATACCAAAATAAGATACAAAAATAGAAGTGATCAAACCTTAAATAAAGAGCTTCAAATCAAAATTAAATATGCAGAGATGAGTGATACTCAGAGCAATGCAGACCACAGAAAATTTTCAGAAAACTACAGATATTTTTACATAAAAGTGCAATGCTATCTCTCAGCTCTTTCCATTAATTAACCAATGCTGTTCACAGTTTGCAAAGGAATTCTTTGCTAACACTTTTTAACTGACCCTAGCTGAGAACTCTTAAAACTCCAGCAGAATAGAAAACTTAAAACAAAACAAATGTAATACCAAAATAAGATACAAAATAGAAGTGATCAAATGTTAAACAAAGAGCTTCAAATCAAAATTAAATGCAGAGATGGGTTTTACACAGAGCAATGCAGACCATACAAACACTTGAGATAACTACAGATGTTTCTAAATAAAAGAGCAATGCTGTCTCTCAGCTCCTCCCACTAATTAACTGATCCTGTTCACAGTTTGCAAAGAAATTCTTTGCAAAGGAATTTTTTGGTAATTTGTTTTAACTGACCCTAGTGAAGAACTCTTAATATTCCAACAGAACAGGAAATTTAAAACAAAACAAATGTAATACCAGAATAAGATACAAAATAGAAGTGATGAAACCATAAATAAAGAGCTTCAAATTAAAATCAAATGCAGAGATGAGTGATAGAGCAATGCAGACCACATAAACACTTCAGATAACTAAAGATATTTCTAAATAAAAGAGCAGTGCTGTCTCCCAGCTCCTCCTACCAATTAACTGATGCTATTCACAGTTGACAAAGGAATTCTTTAGTAACTTTTTTTAACTGACCCTAGCCAAGAACTCTTAAAACTTCAAGAGAACAGTTTGCAAAAGAAATCTTTTCAAAGGAATTCTTTAGTGACTTTTTAAACTAACCCTAGCCAAGAACCCTTAAAACTGTGACAGAACAGAGCACTTAAAACAAATGTAATACCAGAATAAGGCAGAAAAATAGAAGTGATTAAGCCTTAAATAAAGATTTTCAAATCAAAATGAAATATAGTAATGAGCGATACACTGAGCAATGCTGACCACAGAAACATTTCAGATAACTAAATATATTTCTAAATAAAAGAGCAATGCTGTCTCTCAGCTCCTCCCACTAATTAACTGATAAACTCACAGTTTGCAAAGGAATTCTTTGTTAAAAATTTTAACTGACCCTAGCCAAGCAGTTGACAAAGGAATTCTTTAGTAACTTTTTTTAACTGACCCTAGCCAAGAACTCTTAAAACTTCAAGAGAACAGTTTGCAAAAGAAATCTTTTCAAAGGAATTCTTTAGTGACTTTTTAAACTAACCCTAGCCAAGAACCCTTAAAACTGTGACAGAACAGAGCACTTAAAACAAATGTAATACCAGAATAAGACAGAAAAATAGAAGTGATTAAGCCTTAAATAAAGATTTTCAAATCAAAATAAAATACAGTAATGAGTGATACACTGAGCAATGCTGACCACAGAAACATTTCAGATAACTAAATATATTTCTAAATAAAAGAGCAATGCTGTCTCTCAGCTCCTCCCACTAATTAAATGATAAACTCACAGTTTGCAAAGGAATTCTTTGTTAAAAAATTTAACTGACCCTAGCCAAGAACTTTTAAAACTCCAGCAGAACAGAAAACTTAAAACAAATGTAATAGTAGAATAAGATACAAAATAGAAGTGTTCAAAATTTAAATAAAGAGCTTCAAATCAAAATTAAATGCAGAGATGAGTGATACGCAGAGCAATGGAGACCACACAAACACTTCAAATAACTACAGATATTTCTAAATAAAAGAGCAATGCTGTCTCTCAGCTCAGTCCACTAATTAGCTGATGGTATTCACAGTTTGCAAAGGAATTCTTTATAAAGGATTCTTTATAAAGGATTTCTTTGGTAATGTAAACCCATATGTCACAAGATGGGTTGCAAACTGGCTTAAGGACAGAACCCACAGGGTTAGAGTTGCTGGCGCTGTGTCAGACTCCAAGCCGGTCACAAGTGGTGTCCCACAGGGCTCGATCCTTGGCCCCCTATTGTTTGGCATCTACTTCTCAGAAGTACAGGCCAACATGGGAGGACTTTGGCTGACAAAGTTTGCAGATGACTGCAAACTGGGCGCCATAGTGGAAAGTGCATCGGACACTGATATCCTTCAGAAGGGACTCACGGAAACAGATAGCTGGTGCCAGAGCCATGGCCTGAAGTTAAACGCCAAAAAATGTATAGTCATACCCTTCGGGAAAAACAAGGTAACCCCAAGCTACCATATAGGTGGCAATCCACTAAGCACAGAAGAGGTTATCAGGGACCTGGGGACCCAGGTTGACAGTGGCCTTTCTTTGACACTCACATTGCTAAAGTGGTTAGAAAGACCTTCTACATTGCCCACCTGATCATGAAGGGATTCACATCCAGATCTAGTGAGGTCATTGTTCCCTGTACTCTTCACTTATCAGACCAATGATCGAGTACAATGCCCCATTCGGGATGTATCTCACCCGACATCTGCAGCAATTGGAGAGACCCCAAAAGTTCCTCACCAAAAGGATAAAGGGACTCCAAAATCTGTCATATGCTGCCAGATTGAAGAAACTCCAGCTCTATTCAGTCGCATACCGTCTGCTCAGAGGTGACATGTGCCTGACATACAAGGCCATGTCCAACCCGGAATTAATGGACATGCTCCACCTCAAAAATCCAAATCCACCAAAACCACTAGAGCAAGCGACTTAAACCTTAGCACGGATATAAATAGGACGTGCTGGAGGGATAGATTTATCACTCAGAGACTCCCTATGCTGTGGAATAAAATCCCGGTCCATGTGAGGCAGAGCACCTCGCTGACTCTGTTCAAGAGAAATCTAGACCTGTGGATGGGAGATCGTAGGTTTACCCCGGGAATCATCTCTGGGTCACTGCTGGACAGAGGCACAACAAACTAATGGGCACAGTATTTTTTCATATAAGGGGTGGCGTAAGCCACAATAATTTGGGCTAGGCTTATAAATGCCTTAGGGCAGATAGCCTAGTATAAACCTATGAACCTATGAACCTATGAACTTTTTTTAAACTGACCCTAGCCAATAACTCTTAAATCTCCAGAAGAACAGAAAACGTAAAACAAAACAAATGTAATACCAGAATAAGATACAACATAGAAGTGATCAAACCTTAAATAAAGAGCTCCAAATCAAAATTAAATGCACAGATGAATAATATTCAGAGCAATGCAGACCACACAAACACATCAGATAACTACAGATATTTCTAAATAAAAGAGCAATGCTGTCTCTCAGCTCCTCCCACTAATTAACTGATGATATTCACACTTTGCAAAGGAATTCTTTAGTAACTTTTTTAACTGACCCTAGCCAAGAACTCTTAAAACTCCAACAGAACAGAAAACTTAAAATAAAACAAATGCAATACTAGAAAAATATACAAAAATAGTAGTGATCAAACATTAAAGTCCTTCAAATCAAAATTAAATGCAGAGATGAGTGATACTCAGAGCAATGCAGACAACACAAACACTCTTGTCACACTTGATTCATAGGTTATAGGTTCATAGGTTAGTACTAGGCTATCAGCCCTTGGGCCTTTACAAGTCTATCCATAACAATTCCCTGGCTATTTCTTCCTACAAAATTTAGTTCCGTGGACCCCTGTCTAGCAGGGTGACTGACATGATCCCCGGGGTAAATTTCCTATCTCCCCTCCAGTCGTCAAGGTTTATTTTGAAGAGGGCCAATGAGATGCTCTGCTTGACATGTATGGGCAGTCTATTCCAGAGTATGGGGAGTCTCTGGGTCAGAAACCTATCCCTCCAGCATGTTTTGTTCATTGTGATGACAAGGTTTAGGTCCCTGGAGCATGTGGCTCTGAGGGATTGGGATTTCTTTAAGTGTAGCATGTCCAACAGCTCTGGGTTTGACATGGCCTTGTATGTTAAGCAGAGATCACTTCTGAGTAGACACTATGCAACAGAGTATTGCTGGAGTTTTTTTATTCAGTCAGCATAGGGCATCTGCTTTAGGCCTGTGATTCTTTTAGTGAGGTGTTTTTGCAGCATTTCCAGTTGTTGCAGATGTCTTGTGAGGTACATACCAAATGAGGCATTGTACTCTATGATGGGTCTAATAAGTAGAGTCGGACAATGACCTCCTTTTTTCTGGATGAAAAGCCCTTACTGATGAGGTGTGCCACATAGAAGGATTTACTGACTGTTGTGCTGATGTGGTTATCGAAGGTGAGACTACTGCCCACCTGTGTTCCTAAGTCTCTTATCATACTTTCAGTGTTTAGTGTACTGCCACCTATGTGGTAATTCAAGGGAACATGGTTTTCCCAAAGGGGATAACTATACACTTCTTGGCATTGAGCTTGAGCCCATGGCTCTGGCACCAAGCATCTGTTTCTGTAAGGCCCTTTTGTAGAATATCAACATCATTTGGGGATTCAATAATGGCTCCCAGTTTGCATTCATCTGAGGACTTTGTTAGCCAGAGTCCCTTAGTGTTGTCCTGTACTTCAGAGAAGTAGATAAATGCTAGGAAGAACAGTGCAAGTAGAACAACACAAGTAACCTCCAAAAAGCAGAAGTAGATGCCAAACAAGAGTGGTCCCAGGACTGAACCCTGAGGTACTCCACTTATCACTTGTCTGGAGCTGGCTTTGGAGTCGGCTACTTTTACAATGTGGGTTTTGTCAGTAAGCCAGTTGGCAAGCCAGTTGGCAACTGATCGAGTGACATAGGGATTTATGCCCAGCTTAGTAAGTTTATTTATGATTCCAGAGTGGGGGATGGTGTTGAAGGCCATGTCGAGGTTCAGATAGGCTGTGTGGACCACTTTACCCTCATCCATGGCTCTGGAGACTGATTTGAAGAAATCAATCAGGTTCAGGAGACACGATCAAACCTTCACTAACCCAAACTGGGTGGGGTGCAGAGTTTGAAGGTTGCCAATGTCTTTGTTTATAAGTTCCATGATAATATGTTCTATGGCCTTGCAGATCAGGCTCATTAGACTGATGGGATGGTAGTTCCCAGGATCCAAAGTGGATCCCCCTTGTGGAGTGGGATAACTGTAGCTGTGCCCTACTCAGTGGGCATGAAGCCTGAGGTGAGGCTATGATTAAACATGACACTTAGGTGAGGTACCAGTTCATTTTGTAGTTCATGTAGCACACAGCCCAGGATGTCGTCTGGTCCCATGGATGCTGTATTCTTAGCTTTGGAGAGTACGGATTTTACCTGTGTGGCCATGATTACCGGAATTTGGCAATCTTTTGGTATTGAGATGGGCCGTTTAGGGAGTGAGAGGGGGGTGAAGCTGGCACTGAATCGATCTGCCAGGATATTGGCAATGTCCTTGGGATCAGTATATTTAATGGCATTCTGTTGTAGCTCAGAGCAGATCTGAGCATTGCCATTTAGATTCTTGACATAGCTATAGAATGCCTTGTGGTTGTCTTTGGAATCTTTGGCAGTTTTATTTTTGTAACTAGCTTTGGAGGATTTTATGAGGGATCTCAGCTTCTTACTGAGGTTGGTAAGGGAGTTTTTTGCATCCTGGGATTTTCCTCTCTTCTGCAACAGTTTCTTCCTTCTGTTGTATAGTTTGTTTATGACAGAGGACCACCAGATTGGCTTCCTTTTTTTGGAGAAGAGCGTTTTGGTTCTATTTGGGATGGCACGATTCATGCACAAGTGAATGTGCTTGTACAGTGCTTTAGTGTAGGATTCAGCAGTCAAACTTTCAGTTCCCATCTGCATGGGTATCATGATGTTTGTCACTTCTAACTTGAGTAGTATGAAGTTGGCCTTTTAAAAGTTTTTTACAAATGTTTCCTTACTGGGGGGAGGGATGTGGATGTCAACAGTGATTAGCTTATGGTCAGACCTAACCAACGAGGGGTGACCACTGGTGTGGAGTATCAATTTCCCATGTTGGTAATGACTAGGTCCAGGATATTGGAGCCCCCTGGTGGGACTATGGATTAGTTGATCCAGGGCGTTGGAGTTTATGAATTCCAAGAACCACTGGGCAAAGGTGTTGGTACACAAGCAGTTTTCCCAGTTAATGGCAGGGTAGTTGAAATCATCCAGTATTAGGGTGTTTGGTTGTATCTTAATATTTTCCAGTATGTTTAGAAAGGTGTAGTGAGAATCTTGGGGCATGGTGGGGGATCTGTAGCAAGCTACAGTTTGGATTGCAGTCTTAGCTAGTGTTAGTTGCACCTGGAGAATTTTGGATGCATTGTGTTGGGCAACTAGCCTGGAGGTGTGAATATCCTTGGTGAATATGGACACTCCTCCACCTTTAGTGTTTCAGTCCTGGTTTGGTGGCTGAAAGGTGTGGTAAGAGTTGTAGCCTGGTATTTCAGGGGTGCTCTCTGGAACCTTGAACCAGGTCTCAGTTACTGCACAGATATCAATGTTCTCCATTTTCAGGAGTGCCTCGAGAGAGTGCATTTTGAGGTTTAGACTTCTAGCATTGTGTATTGTTACCTTCAGATTTTGCATACTTGTACCTGTTACGGTGGTGATTTTGTCCTTTGAGCCTTGCCTAAAAAAGGCACTATAGGGGTGGCAAAAGCCTTAGCCAGTATCCTGAATTCCAGGGGCGACAGGTGCAGACTGTATCTGGCAAAGCATCATGGTTTGTCGATCATGTCATCCCAGGCAGACAGATACTGGATCCCCTTTGAATGACACCAGAAGCTTAGCCAATTGTTGAAGTTAATCATTTTGTTCTTATACTGTAGTATCATTCTGGGTGAAGGCACAATGCTACTCAGCGCTAGGGTCATATCTTCCTGGGGCACATGATCCAATAGCTCTTCCATGTCTCTTTTCATGTAGTCCAGGGAGGCACATCTCAAGTCATTCACTCTAACATGGACAACAACAGAGTCATATTTGTACTTGTTGTGGAGTGACTTGAGTGCATGCTTTATGTGGTGGATCCTGGCAGCCAACAGGCAGCTGATTGTAATTTTATCCTTGTTCAGCCTGGTGAGTGGGACATCAGTGTGCCTGACTATAGAGTCACCTATGACTAAAGTGTTGGGTATGTAGTCTTGCCTTAGGGGCTGTTGTTGGGTGGCACACTGGCATTGTGAGCTATGTGATACTTTGGTTGTGATTGGTGTTTGTTTGCATTTCAGCTTCAGAGGTACTTGTTGCTTGGTGAGGTTAATGTTAAGGGCCTCCACATATGTGGGTGTTGGTGGTGAGGGTTTTGAAGGGCTATGTGTTGCTTGAGGTGTAGTTCGGGTGTTAAACTTCTCCTCTTGATTGTCTAGCAAAATCTTGGCTGGAGAGTGCTTTGCTTCCAGTTTGCCTATGTAAGTGCATCTCTCACAGGTTGTACTGTTGGGTGGTAGGAGGAGAGGGTTGTCTGTGTACATGAGGCAATTGCTGCATTGCCCCAGTATGCCCAGATGCACCAGGTGGACAGGAAAAATCACCGGAAGCTGACTCTTGGACATGCCTGGTTAGGTTTTTTTTTTAAGCGCAAGAGCTGTTTTCCCTTACCTTAGCAAGGTACTTTGCAATTATAGGTTGTTTAGTGCCTATGATTAATTTCTCCTTATTGACAAGGAGAGTTGAGTACCTGGATCAGTTTAAGGCTTCCTAGTGCTTTTCAGCAGGTTTTAGAGAAAGTGCTAGTCACAGGGACTTCAACCAGACAGAGTCAGGAATCAATGCACTCTGCTCCTACTCTCACCAGGATCAGAATATAATCATAGATTCCAAGCTGTCACCTATAAAGCAGTTATTAAGCTTTATGTTGATCAGCAGTCTCTAGGAAATAATGTAACTGCACTCCTTCTCTCACCAGGAGAAAACAGAAGCACTAATCCCAAGATGACTACTAAGAGGCAGAATGTGGGCTTTCCAATAACTGGTGGTCTTGCAGTAGATGCTTAAAGGTAAGATGAAAAAAATGGTTTATCCTAAACACTGCAGTGTGCAATAGAGGAATTAGATGTGAAAGTAGGTAACTTAAGTTTTACCTGTCTAAAAAGTTAAGTTTTAGTGGAGAGTCACTATTTTTAAAACAGCAAGATAGATTAAACAGGGGTGGTCACGTTGTATTCTGGTACTATAGAATACAGTAGGGTGGCCAATAAATTTAAATAGTTGAAGGGAGTGATTTCACAAAATGATAATTTTGTGCTTACACAAGCCAGTAAAAGCAGAGAGGGAATGAGATATATGGTCAAATTAACATAAGGTACAGGCAACAAGAAAGACAGTGGTGTTTAAGAATACAACAGTAACTGAGTGGAAGGGTGGGAACATTTATTTCTGCCTGACTCACAAGAGACAGAGCTGTGGTCTCTTTTCAAATTTTAATTTGCAGTTAAAAGCAGAATAAAAGTAAAACACAAGGTAAAGAAAACAAATCACAGTATTCAAAATAGAAAAAGGCAATAAAGTGATACAAATACAACAAATAAAAAGCAAACTAACCTTTCCCTCACAGCAAAGTGTAGCAGAGTCTGTGTGAGCCTTTCTAGTAATTGGCTATACAACATGATTATGTTGTTGTCACACCTCTCTCTGGGGGTGACAGTCAAAAATTCAGCTAATATTCTGCACATACTGTCAGTTTTTACTGTTGAAGAAATGGATAGCTATGTTTCTTACCTACCTCCCCTCTGCACATTCCTGTATTGATTTCCTTTTGATCTTCCCCCTGCTTGCTCACCATTTCACCACTTTGCTATCTACCTCCATTTTAACACCTATAATCTGGTCAAAAATAGAATCATACACAACACACATAAGTAGCAGAAAAATCAATGGATTCCTTCACTTGTTGGCCTCTGTGAGGGGCTTGCTTGAAGTTTGGCATCATGCACAACTGCCAAATGACAGCAAGTGGCTATATAATGCTCCAATTACCTCCTTACAATGCCGCTTAATTCCGCTGTACTATGCCAACACACAGTAATACATACTGAATGTACTATACAGAATATTGGCATTGTATATCACTGTTTATTTACAAGTATTAGATACGCCTGGATTCGAACCCAGTATCATCTGGACTCAAAAAGAAATATGTCAGTGCATTTACACCTGCTGCCACCGAGTCAGCTAAGCAGCAGGTGTGTTTCATACACTCAATGCTAGCTCCCAGAATTTTAGCAATACAGTTTGCATACTGCTTTACTATTCGTAAACAGGGGAAAAAAAGTGGAAATGTGTATCTTGCATGTGCAAACACTTTGCCAGCTGTCGTACAAACCCACTGTTCACTGCTGCTCTATGCTAAGGCAAATTTAGCATGTATTAGTGCTGTTTACTGTCCATGTTACTCTTTATGCCATGAAACTACATGTAGAAACAAATATGCCACATATTTACAATGCAGCCATGTGTTGCCTCCCCCCATGCACTGTAACTCTGATCTCTCTAGTACTTTTTCACCAATATATCAACTACACTACATACATTAATATGAAATGTGTGATTTGCAATACATGTCAATCTGGTAACATGCAGAACTAACACTATCTTCACAGTTGAACATGCCTACATATCCATCAACTGATTCTGGTAACTATTAATCCATAAGCCTAACCAGCCTGATCTGCAAGGCTATGGAAAGATTCATTATGGACTTTATTCACAGGGACATAGGTGACATTCAGCACTCTTGACTTGACCCATATTGGTTTTGTCAAGAGTAGATCTTGCTTATTAAGCCTAGTGGACTTAGTTGATAATGTCCCCAAAGCCCTGGATGAAGGGAAAACAGGACATACCACCTCTCTTGATTTAGCCAAGCCCTTTGACACAATCCCACATTCAGATTTCATAGATAAACTCTCCATTCTGGGGATTAACCCATACATTACTAGATGGGTAGCCAACTGGCTGACCAACAGCATGCACACTCTCAAAGTTGGGGAGTCCACCTCCAACAGTAGCACAGTTACCAGAGGAGTACCACAGGGATCTGTGCTGGGCCCTCTGCTGTTTGTAAACTATTTCTCTGAAGTCCAGGTGAAGGTAGATGGCTTGTAGCTTACCAAGTTTGCAGATAACTGTCAGCTGTGTGCAATCATTTAGAGTTCCTCAAAGATGTTAACATATTACAGAAAGGCCCAACACAGACAAATGATTGGTGCCAAACTCATGGACTGAAATTTAACACAAGAAAATGCCACATTGTTTCCTTTAATTATGTTATACATAGCACCTGTCTAAGCTCTAAGTCATGGGAGCAAGACTTGAGAACACATGTTGATAGCAATCTAAACTTCAGTCACCGTGTGCCCATACTGGTAAGACACACATTCTACATTGCTCACCTCATAACTAAGGACATTGCATCCAAGACCAGGGAGGTCATAACTCTGCTGTACTCAACTCTTATCAGAACAGTCATTGAGTATGATGCTCCCTTTCCTATGTACCTCAACAGACACCTGCAGCAACTGGAGAGATCACAGAGGTTTCTGACCAAAAGAATCTATGGCCTCCATAAGATGATATATGTAGAAAGATTTAAAGCCCTGCCACTGTGCTCAGTATCATACAGGCTGCTGAGAAGCAACATGTGCCTGGCCTACATAATGTAAATGCTGGACATCTGCAAATCAACTTGGACAAGAATAACTTGCTCAAGGGTCTCTACCTAGCCTGTGACATAAAAAGAACATGCTAGACAGATATATCTCCCACTGATTGGTGCTCCTCTGCATTAGACTCCCACTGCATGTGAAGCAGAGCTCCTCAATGACCCTATTCATTTTACAACTGGAAAGATGATTATAAATTCACCCCAGGAGTGGATCCTATGTCCCTCATGGGCAGGGACAATTGGTGCTGATTACAAAATCACTCTGCTAACAATGAATCTCTAACTATGCTCAATAAGGGTACTTGGGTTTTTACAAAGCTAGGCTTGTAAAGGTCATAGGACCATTAACCTAGTAACCTCCTAATAACCTATTTGGGCCTCCCATTATCTTCTGTCCTATGTCCAGTGCTGTCATCCACTATAAGTAGTCCTGCATCCTTGTAAAAATCAGACTTGTGCCGTGGTGCTTGCGTAAAGTACTGAGTTCTGTACTCTGGGAACTTAGATAGGTAGGGGTTCTGTTCTCACTGCAGTCAAGTGTGTGTGTGTGTGTGTGTGTGTGTGTGTGTGTGTGTGTGTGTGTGTGTGTGTGTGTGTGTGTGTGTGTGTGTGTGTGTGTGTGTCTAGTCAGAAGAGTAGAAGTGTTTTCTACAGTCACTGCTTCACTGCTATGGATTGGCAGTATTTTGATATTTGCACCTGCCTACCCATCCATTTCATGCAGGCCTCCAACATTTTCGTTGCAATATGCCCTGCTGATGTGACACACTATAAGTTGACCTGCAGTCTTGTAAAGGTCAGATGTGTGCTGTGGTACTTGCATATAGGGCTGATTTCTGTGGTCTGTGTACTTAGGTAGGAGCCCTGCTTTCACTGCAGGCAACTTTTGTGTGTCTAGCCAGAAGGACAGAAGTGCGTTTCCTACAATTACTGCTTCAATGCCACGGATTGAGATTATTTTGATACTTGCACATGCCTACACATCCATTTCATGCAAGCCTCCCAACGTCTTCACTCCAACATGCCTTGCTGATTTCATACACTATAACTTGACCTGCAGTCTTGCAAAAGTCAAACTTGTGCCATGGAGCTTGTGTAAAGTACTGAGGTCTGTAGTCTGTGTACTTAGATAGGGTTTCTGTTCTCACTGCAGCCAACTGGGGAGTGTGTGTGTGTCTTCTTTGCTTGACATTACATAGTCTTTTACACCAGCATGTAGGACACTGTCATATCCTCCTCACCAGCCACTGCTGTTGTCATCAGCTATAAAGTCTTGTCTGAGACACTCCAAGTCAGACTTGAGCTGTGGCACTTGCCTTAAATACATAGTTCTGTAGTCTGTGTACTTAGGTAAGGGCTCTATTCTCACTGCAGTCAACTAGGGTGTGTGTGTGTGTGTGTGTGTGTGTGTGTGTGTTTGCTTGCTTGACATTACGGAGAGCCTTTTACACCAGCATGTAGGACACTGTCACATTCTCCTCACCACCCACTGCTGATGTCATCAGCTATAAAGTCTTGTCTGAGACACTCCAAGTCAGACTTGAGCTGTGGTGTTTGCCTTAAATATGGAGTTCTGTAGTCTGTTTATTTAGATAGGTAGATGTTTTATTCTCACTGCAGTCAACTGGAGTTTGTGTGTTGTGTGTGTGTGTGTGTGTGTGTGTGTGTGTGTGTGTGTGTGTGTGTGTGTGTGTGTGTGTGTGTGCGTGTGTGCACTCACGCACACTTACTTGACATTGCAGAGAGCCATTAATACTAGCATCTGGGGCACTGTTTTGCCATAGTCTCCTCACCAGACACTTTTGATGTGGGAGGGTGGCCTAATGGTTAAGCTGTTTGCATTACAAACACAAGGTGCAGGGTTTGAGTCTCACAAGGGATAATTGGCTAGGCTTAAAATGGCTCGCAAGGGCAGTTAGCTTAGTACTAATCTATGAACCTATGAATCAGCCATATCTGATTTGTGGATGTTCACTATTCCTACTAAGGCCGGGTCACAGACTGTCCTTCAGGCCAGGCAGAAGTCACTTCATTGTATAAATTACAGATTACAGTGACATGGATTTCAGTCTGTCCACATAAATCATGGCATGGTTTGTAGGCACTGTGTTTCCTTGGTGAGAACCCCTGTGGTCTCTCCAGCTGCTACATGTGTCTGGTGAGGTGCCTGCAAAGAGAGTATTATATCCTATATTAGTATTTTGATGAGGTTCAAGTATAGTTGTGTAATATAATCCTGAGAATGGAATACAATGGCATGACCTATGATGTGCACAACATAGGCTTTCAATATTAGTGTGGATGCCTAGTGGTCGAAGTTCAGATTGTTTTGTACGTGTGTTCCCAGTGTTTGCATCACTGGGTTTCAGCATAATGGGACTGTTGCCAATGCTGTAATTAGCAGGGAATTCCACTTTAAAGAAGGACAAAATAAAGGCACATATTTGCATTTACTTGTAGACTGTGTGGCTTTGTCACTAATCATTTGTCTGTGTTAGCCCCTCCTGTAGTATGTTATCATCATACGTAGGCTCAATATTTGCACCCAGTATGCAAGAATCAGCAAACGCAGTAAACCAATGTTATCATCACAGGTGGACTCAATATTTGCATGCAGTATGCAAGAATAAGCAAATGCAGTAAGCCAAAGGCCATATAGTTTAGGCTGAACTGTCAAGAAATAGATTCCAAACAGTAAAGGGCTAAGGACAGATCCCTGGGGTATGCCAATGTTGACAGCTCTACTGGTACAAGTTAATTCACCAAATTTTACAGTATGCGCTCTGTCAGTGAGCTAGTTGGTTACCCATCTAGTAACATAAGGTTTAATCCCCAGCTGGAAGAGTTTCTGAACGATACCTGCTTGGGAGATTGTGTTCAAACCCTAGGCCAGTTGAGGATAGTCAGTATGCACTGTCTTACCTTCATCCAGGCCTATCACACAGAATCAATGGGCTGTGACAACATTACAGATCGCCTCTCAAGTGACTCATCACATACACCTCCCTGACATGGTTGAATATACACTTCAACACACCCTTCACACAGACTATGTTCCTGTAGAAGGGTGTATATCAACATGCATGTCTGAGTTGGGGGGGACAGCATCTGATGCATGCATGTATATACACATCCTGACTCTCGTCATCTGTGAGGAAGACCAACATGTCATCATGGACCTTTTCTAAATGGACACTAGTGATATCCCAACTGTCGGTAACAGACCTGTGTGAGTTGTTAATGCTACATCATGTCTGTTACATCTGTTAGATGTCCTCAAAGAGGTCATCGAGGGCATGCATGATGATAGCACTATCATCCTTTTGAACTTGACAAGCTCAAGGCATTTGACACAAATCCACACTGAGGTATTCACGCAGCACTGTCAGATGTGGCCATATATACCTGCATCACCAAGTGGGTAGACCATTGTATCACATACATGGCATCTAAATATGTTGAAATGTGTGAAGTGACCTATATCTCAGGTCCAGTGGTCAGGGCTGTCATCTAGGCTCTTTCATGTCCATTATGTAATTGACAGACATCACAGATGATGTACACATCCTGTGTCCAAACAGCTGTCTGAAGGACTACAGATTGTGGGCACTCATTGACTCCAACTGTAATATTACTATAATACAGACAGTATCAAAACATACCAAAATTTCTGCCACAGCCATGGCAACACCTGCAATGACAGCCATGACAACACCTGCAATGACATGAAAACATGAGGGGATTTGTTACATTAGGAAAACAAGCACACATGCCAAGTATAATGTAAACATTACATCCTATAATCAGACCAGTAGGTATGTGACCTGTGTCCTGGGGTAGATGGTAGGTGGGATGTCCACCAGCATGTGGTCATAGTGCTGATTACACCCTTGTATGTAACACAACTACTGAGTATGTGAAGGACATCCACATCAGAGGCCATAATACCTCCATAGTTCTTAGCCTTCATCATACAATGCACCCTTCTTCATGTACCTCCCTACACATCTTCCAGTGATGTGTAATGGAAGTGTACCACCTTTGTCATAGTGAGTTGTCACACATGTTATTGGCCATACCTAAGTATTCTTTTTGTGACATAAACATAACTGCCTGATGATGCAGAGCCCCCATCAAGTTGTTACACCAGATGCATGTGTGCTACCTGTTCTGATGAAATACACAGTACATACATAGCTGTTTGACAACATTAATGGCATGGGTAACATTTGTGACAGTGTGGATTGTGCCCCATATATATCTATATCTATATCTATATATATATATATATATATATATATATATATATATATATATATATATATATATATATATATGTGCCATGCACACCAGTCAACAAGTCTATAGTGATCATAATGTCACATACAGCTATAGCAGTGTCCATCCTAACACCTCCAGCAGATGTTACGATGCCAAGACAGTGTGCATGATTACCCTTATAGAGTGCACACATGTCATAGTAGTTGTACAAGTGCGTTTGTACAGAATCATCTCTGATCACTCTAAATCATATATGTTATGTGAGAGACATGGGATTATTGGTGGTATTATTCTGATATTATCCATGATTGTGCTTGCTACTTTTAATGTTGTCCATGAGCCTTTGCCTGTGTTCCATTTGCTGGAGACCTCTGCTGAGATTACACTCATATTCAGGCATATCAGTTTGCACAGCTTCACAATATGTACCCTACCACAATTGTATATAACATCCTTGATAGATGTCCTCTGCATTGTTCATGTAAGGATGCTTATCTCACACCGACACCTTTCCCATTGTTATGTCCCCTTATGTGACAGTCACATAATACACATTTTCACTGTGCAGTCCCTACTGTACCATATTGATATATGGCTGGTGTTGCTGCTACAGCTGTCTTCCATTGACATGCCCTCATCTGCTGTATGTTAGATTGTTTCACCTGTCCTCTTTCCCCGTGTTCATTCCTACATTTCATCTGTGTGTCTCTATTCAATACACACACTTTCCCCGAGTGTTTAATTTTATATGGGAGTCCATGTACCCTTACAGATCATTTACACAACCTCAGCACAGAATGTCAGGAATGGGATTTCACAATACTCAGCACTGTATACACAGTCCTGTACTGTGTTTGGACCATATACATAACTATCAAACTTCTCACCTGTCCAGATTCTCACAGAAATGTCCAGAGTTTTGCCTTATGTATCTTTCGGTGTGTTCCTTATCGAATTTGTGGTTTTCTCCCATATCACTATGATGATCTCAGAACTAATGTGACTCAGTAATTACTTAATTTGAGTTTCAGACTTCATATCCTTCAGAAAATGTTATCTTAACATAAACCCCTTGTTATTCTAGCAGATTTCTAAAGTGCAAATATGTCAAATCTGTCCCTATTTCTGGGTCAATATTCCCCTATTATGTTGGGCTTTGTTCAGATGTCTTGCACTAAGAGATTGACAGCTATGACAACTACTGTTAAGCCTTGGTGAGCATTGTGGCATTCTGCGCAAAACCGTGGACTTTCTTTGCTCTGACTTAAACGGGATTGCTATGCGTGTTGGCTTACATGGTTTACTGGCCAGCAAAACTTTTGCCAGCGATCCATGCTTATTTATGTTTAAACACAGTGCACGGCATGAAAATGCAATGAGCACTGCTTCTTACAGCGCATCACCATGCACATATGTAAACTCCATGTAAGCTTTGAGCGAAGCATACATTGAGTTTATTGAATCCCAAGATGTATCTTTCAGATCTTTCCTTTTCATCTGAAGTGTTCTACAGTCTGCATGCAGATGACTTGAAAATGGGTAAATTGACTACATCATAGATAGGGTATGTCTGCAAAAGAACTTGACTCAATTGACCATTTGGGCACAGGAGAATAATATGCTGAAAAATGTATCAAAACTAAGCATATGAGATTTGGGAGTGATAAAGTGAAAGTTGAATATTTAATACAGCATGTAGTGTTTGAAACCGTAGATTCATTTAAGGACCTAAGTATATGGATAGATCTAGCTGGGTTTTTCCAGTGTTATCAACCAGTTGGTTAATAATAATTCTAGAGCTCTTGGCTGCATAAAAAGATTTACAAAGTCTAAGGAATCAGAAATGATGAAATCATTGTTTATTAGTTACATTATTCCAAAACTTGAATATGAATAACAGTATGGAAACATTATAAGAAAACAAGCATGAGTAAACTGGAAAGAGTACAGCAGAAATATACCAAGGTTATCCAAGGATGTGAACATTTAAGTTATTCTGAAAGAATAAAATATCTTAATTTGTACAGTGCCAGTGTTTCATATAGATATTTAAGAAGAGAGCTTATGCAGATATACAGGACATTTAGACACAACTACCTCTGGGAATGTTTGGCATTATCAAAAAGTAGAATTGAATAATCAGACAACCTATGTAGAAGATTCTGTAGCAATCAGAAGTGCACAAATTGATTCCTGAGATAATAGCTGATGCATGGAATAGACTGCCAAATTATATTAAATTAGCAAACACAAGTTTAGATATTTTTAAGAACAGCCTGGGCAATTATCATGGAAACAACTGTTTTGGTATATTGGCAAGCTAGAAGAGCATTACTGCCCATGTTTGAAATATTTGTATATATGTAACAAATTAATTTATAACTTGAAATGAGAGGTTAATAAGGAGTCACGTAATTTAAACCAGATTTTGCACTTGCACCCATTTTGGCCATATTGTGTTCTTTTCTATCCAAAATAGCATTACAGCATTTATATTTATGTATATCTATCTATATGAGACATCTAGTATTAGCTGAATATTTATTTCATAAATCACTTATTTTCTTGTTTTCATTGTTTTCCATTTTCTGTTCACTGTTGGTGACTTTTGTTAGGTTGACTGTAACACGTGACTTGGGGATTACATTTTGGTTGGATTTGCATAGTCATGGAGTTATTATACATAAGTAAGACAGCACATGGAGGCAACACCCCTCATACAAACCATTTTTTTATAAGTTATTTGAAATAATTTAAGAGCATGACAGCATAATTGTCCTTAAGATAAATTAGCATTTTTTAAGTTATGGCAATATTTTATTATTCTCTGATTGTATTACTGCAAAATAGGAATAATTTTATGTTTATAGCTTACACAGTGTCAACAATTTTTAGTTTGCCTTTTGTGGTACGCTCATATCAACTTTGTTTCCAGTAGCATATATAGGTAGTATAGCTGCTGCAATTTTGTTGGTAGTTGGCAGTCATATTCCTGTTGTAGCATTTCTGTGTTCAGTATATTTTAAGCTTTAAAACGTGTTAGTTTTGTTAACTATGATTATTAGAGAAAGTGTGTAGTTGTTTCACCAATGGCAAGCCCATAAGTATACTCTTGCAATAATTTGGTTTTGTTTAAGTAGTAGGCAATGTGAAGAAATAGTGTAATTAAAACTTTCGTAGTAGCATTGTACTCAGTCTGAACTAGTGTAGCAGGTTAAGGGAAGTTGGATCACCAATACGTAGAAGATGTTTGTATGATAAATGTTTTAAGTGATCATTTGAAGTAATCATCTTTGGACTTGGGTTCAAGTAATGGATTTGTATTTTGTTGTTTTTCTTGTTGTAAATGGGTGTTTACTGAATCTGTTTTTGCCATAATTTTTAATTTAATTTAATTTAATTTAACATTTGTTTTACCAGGATAGTCCGTCTGGACAGCTAGTGCCCATTTTCAGCGGAGTTCTGGGGAGAAAGCTCCAAGAAATTTCAGTTGGAATACATAGGTTATTGAAGATTAACATTAAGTAGAATGCTGACATTTTAGGCAGGCATGACAGTTGAATGCAGTGATAGTCTTCGTATAACAAGTGGTAGAATGTTAACATGTAAAAGGCAGAAACAGTTAAATGCAAACAGTCCAATGCAATATAATCCCATAGGTCAAACAGCAGATCACAAATCTTACAGTATTTGTGCAATATATGAACATAAGATACTCAGAGTAGGTACATATTTACAATATTTACAAAGTTATAATGCACATATGTGGTTTAAAAGATAGTGTGAAGTAAGCATTGGAGGCCTCAGGGGGTGTCCTCCTACAATGGAGTATTGGCACTATTTATGTTGATATGATTAGCTGATTATGTTTTGGTTTGTTTTAATCTACTTTATTTCTCTGATGCCTGCTGACCATCAACACTCTGTGATCAGTCAATCAACTCATTTGTTCTTTATAAGGCAGCAGACAATCATGAAGACTATCATTCAGGCAGCCATTAGGATTGTTTTTTACTGTTAAGGTCCTACCCCCTCCCCTTGGTGACTGGCGCAAGTACTCGTGTCACTGCAAAGGGTTACTAGTTCTTTACCCTATATGAGAGTGTTGTCACCCACATGCTGATAGTGGCCAAGCTCATATCACCACTTATGTCTGTTTCAACTGCAAGCCTTCACTTGAATGTGGCAAAACAGTCACTAGCTGACTAGTCCCTCCCCATATGGTAAGATAGCCAGCATTTGTCACTCTATGCTGTTATACTCCCCTGTCCAGTTCCTCCAGCATTCAAGCTGCTAGTTGAACTCAGGCTATCTGGGTCATAGGCAGGGCTTTATCTTTCTATTCAGCAAAGATGGGCTTTTTTGGCATCTTTATTATCATCACATATAACATAGTGATAACAAAGCTGGGCTTTGATTGTTATTGTTTTTGATATTTTTTCCATTGGCTCGTGTTTCAAGTATTTCTGTAGTTTCATAGGTTCATAGGTAAGTACCCTGTGAGCCAGTTTTTACCTAGACAGTTTTCCCAAAGGTGAGAATGAAGCCCTGTGCCTTGTGTCTGTGACATAAACGCCTTAACCATTATGCCAAAATCCACCCACTGTAATCAGTGGTTTTCCATATATTCACACACACACACACACACACATATATATATATATATATATATATATATATGTGTGTGTGTGTGTGTGTGAGGGGGGGCACATGTGTGAGAACACACATAGCCACACAATCAATGGCGATACAAATAGTCTGAGCATGAATCCAATAATGTGTCACCATACACTAAACCTAGCAGAAGTCCTGACTGCATAATCATGGCCCATAGTCTTAGTTTTGGAGTGAGAGGAAGTTTTGTCCACAAAGAAGGATCTGCAGTTACAGGTGGCCAGATATATTACCCATGAGGAGTAACAAGTAATTAAATGTTTAGTTTGGAAAATGCTGTTAGAAATTGGATTAGAAAATTATTTGGAACTGACCATATAGTTTATGACAGAGATTTGGACTTGCTGGTCTAGGGACAATGGATCAAGCCATGCCACTGTCAGATCTAAATCTCCTTTTCAAACATTATCTCAGGTAAGGACCGTGCCTGTAATTAATAGGTGGATGTACAGCAAGAAAATTGGACAGTCTTGAATCAGAACTTAACACATACAAGAATTTATTTAAGTAGTACATTCAATTGTCCACTGAATCTTTGTTAAGATGGACAGGATCATGACTTTAACATACAATAGACATTCAGCTCCAAATTTAGATCTTGCACACTGAAAGGCCTCATTCAAATAATCCATGCTGTACTTCCCTATATCCAAAACCAGCCACATAGTTTGTTTGCCCTAGCAGCAAAATGTATTTCTTTGTAGCAAATACAATGTATTAAAAAAACATAATATTTAAACACATTTCATACACGGTATTCTGGATGACAGCTGATGGTATGGAAGACAGAATTTACAGTACTGAGTTTCCTGTAAAGATCAGTGGACAAGATCCCATCACTTAGATGATCCAGACAGTCAGGAAACTCATTTGGTGTTAGTCACATTGGATAGTAATTCTAATGCTAAGTCTGTTTGGATCCAAACAAGTAACAAAACAATTCAAGTCAACCACAACAGACCTCCAAACCAGACAATGTTTAGGCAGACCAGGCAATCAGCCTGGGAGCAGAGTCCAGGGGTAAAAGTCCCACCAAGACCAGCTTCGACCTCCGCTCTTTCAATGCCCTGGGGTTGAATGCTGCACAAATGGTACAGCCTGAGGTGAGGTGTTCAACCCCAAGGCACCAAATGCACCGAGTGTGGCAATCAGCCTGGGAGAGCTTATGGCCACACTATGTACATTTAGAAAAAATGGCTTTTGGGGCCTCAGCCATACTTAAAAGAAAAAGGTAGTGCTACACAAACACACATGCCCCAACAACACAACACACGCACTCACTAACGACCAGTGAAGGGAGGGAAAAAACTAATTAAAAGAAATATATTTTTACACTACAGGGTACCTAACACTTACGCACTTTATATTTTTTAAAAAAGTAAGAGAGTTTGACAGAAAAACACACAACTGACAATTTACTTGTTGAGCTCAATGGAATCCAGCTATCCACAAGCGCTGCAAACTAGATCTGAGGTCATGGAGGGTTGACAGGGGATTATGGGTGAGGGGAGGAGCTAGGAGCTTGGATCCATTAGCTTGAAACAAGTTGCCGGCTCGGATCGATATCGGATCCAAGAACCACAGGTTGCAGACAAATGAAGCTACCTACTCAGATGGAACGTTATGGTGAGTACATAACTTCTTATTTCTGAATGTGCAGACAATAAATGCAGGAATTATTGCATGCAGCTGAACAGGTTGGAAACCATACTTTGCAATGTGGTTGTGATTCGTTAGAGGCCTCCTGCAGGGCCACAGTTACGGGATCTGTTATTAGGAGGCATGCCTGAGTAAAGGAACAAAAATTCCCTGATCATGTTAAAGGTAAATTACTAGATGCACGTTTACAGCATTTTTGGTATTAAGGCAGAATAGGTTGTAAAGAAAATGGAAGACAAAGCTAAGTCTATGCAAACTGTTAAAGACTTCTTGCAAGGGCACTCACCTAGATTCAGTATACACTGGCTGACCAAAATTGGTCCTTTCCTGTGTCACACAGAGCTCAAAGGGGCAAATCCAGATGCCCTAAGGGCATAGCCGGCCTTAGGCATAGGCCTACTAGGCGGCCGCCTAGGGCGCCAGTCTAGCATGGGCACTTTTCTAGTATTTATTTGATGTACTTAGACCAGGATGGGGCACCAGGTAGTGTGGTGGTGGGCATCGTGGAGCCCTTTTGCCTACGGCACGAGTTGACCTAAGGCTGCTGCTGTCTAAGGGTTACAGATACCAGGCACAAGATTCACAAAGGTCAAAGCAATGGTGCTCTTCTACTTCCAAATCTGGAGGAGAAACAGCGCAAGCCTAACGAATACGGTCCCAATGAATTCCCTCTTCCTTCACCAAGCACCTTTCTCCTGGTACACCTTTCTCCTGGTAGCAATTTACATTTTTTTCTCAAAATTGTCCGTTACTATCCCAGGACTAGTGTGCTAAAGATGCTATCAAAGGAATACAGATTACATTTACAAACTATGCCAACGGAAAATGGTTCGCACGATCTTCACAAAAGCAATGGTCCAAGGCACAGAGGTTTACATCAGTCATGGATGTGGTTTTCTTTTCCGCCAGTACCAGAATAGGAAAGGACACTGCTATTAGCAATTACTTCTGAAAGATGGATCTAAATCGAGGGCAGACTTTGCCAATGCCGGGCCTTATAGCAGCACCTAATCCTGTTCTGCTCCAGCCTCCCAACCATAATTTTGTGATTCTACCTAAATGTAATGACTGCAACAGTGAAACACTAAGAACATAGTACAGTTGTGTACACGTACAGTAAATGTTCGATTGTATTTACTGTTGCAGTCCAGGTTACCCGACTGACATCCCCTTTTCTTACTTCTGCAGTTACTGTCCTTCTCTCTTTTACTACCTATGTGGGGTATTTGCTTGTAGATGAGGGTATAGTTTTTCTAATTTAACATTTTATTTTTTTTTATCTTTTTGTGTTCACCTGACATCGGATGCAAGAGATGGGGAAAATGGCATCGTCTGCTTGTTTTATACCCCTGACAATGCCATGTCATGGAAGAGGAGACAGCAATTGACACAGTACCTAAGACTTCAGAGTCCAGTCTGACTGAGGCCAACCTGCCAGCAAATTAGCCAAATGTAGGGACTTCAACAGTGAATACATTCTCTACATTTAAGGTAAGTGTACACAACTGTACTCTTCCTCATATGCAGTCTTGCATATGGAATTAGAAGAAGGCAGGAGTCCATGAACCCCAAGGCTGGCAGTATGTCTGGCAGATAGCAAGATGTATGTGGCCACTAGTTTCAAGTTGGTTGTGAAATTAGTTTCTCTGGCGTGAGGAAAGCCATCTTGGAAGTTGTATTCAAGCTTGCTCCTAGGAATGTAATTTGTTGACAGGGTACCAGTGGGTGTTTAATATTAGTTTATGGTGTACCCCAGAGAAGTGTGAAACCTTTGTACAAAGTCCATCTAATTCAATAGCATGTCCGGGCTTTCTGACTGAATTAGGCAATCGTCCAGGTATGGGTATTATTGAATATTTATTTACCAGAAATAAGCAATAAGTGTAGCTAGGGACTTTGTGAATACCATGGGCGCAGTAGATAAGCCATAGGGCAGTACTGAGAAGTGATGGTGTGTGTAGCGCGCTTTGAAGTGTAGGTATCTTCTTGCCGATGCACGGATTGGGATGTGCAGGTATGCTTCTTTGAAATCTGTGTTGCCAACCTGTCATCTTTGCCTAGCATAGGAAGTAATTGCAGAATAGTCAGCTTCTTGAATTTATAAATTTCCATAAACGTGTTTAAAAGTAGACAGGTCCAGGATAGGACGGCATTAACTGTTTAAGACTGTAGTAGAAACCTTGTCCCTTTTCCGCATTTGGTCCCACTGTAATAGCCCCCATGCTTAAGAGAAAGTAATAGTTTTTGGGCCTCTGCCCAGTGAATTTTGGCCTTGGTGTAAGCAGTGTGCAAGTGCAATCAGTATCCCTGGGGCACTATTTGAAACACATTTGTCCTGGGTAATGAGTTCAAACTTCTTTGCAGGAAGAGCATTCTTTGCGCAAAGGGGCAGTTATTTGAGAAGTGGCTGGAAATATTAAAAAGGCATTTAGAGAGTTTCCCTGGGGGTCTTGGTACTCACTAATTTGGTAGTAGAGGCAGCCCACTGCTTAGTCCAGTGTGTTCCCTGGAGCTGAACCCTGGGGTTTTTTCTGAATCTGGCTTTGGCTTGAAAAGACATGGAAAAGGCTGGAAAGGACTAATTCTTCGGAGGCCACATCCTACTAATTCTAGGAGGCTGAACTTGTAAGAAAACTGTTTGCATATCTTTTGCTTGATCTTCAATCCTTTTGAGAACTTCCTCAGCCATTTCCAGAAAATTTACCTTTAACAGGATCAGGCAACTTTCCGGCTGAGCACTGACACAGTAACAGCAGCCCTTACAGAGGCATGTAATGATTCAAAACCTCATTACAAACTGTTGTCAAACTTGTTCAGCATAATGCATTACATCTTATCTTTCATTTAAAAAACAGTGATGAATCAACATAAATTTCTGTTTCAGCAGTGCTATAACATGTTGCTGATACTTTAACATAAGAAACTGGCATTTAAAAGCACGAATGGCCAAGGTTGGAGAAGTGTAAAGCCATCTATCCGGCACCCTGGACTCTCTGAAGTGCTACGATTTGTAGCAGTAGAAGCCATTGGGTACCAGTGAAATAGTCTCTCGATCTGCATTAGGCTTTTAAAAAGGAACTTGTGTGACTCTGGGACCCTGGCATATCTGTCCTGTGTTCTGGGAGCAGGAGACAAGGAATTGGGGGCCAAACTATATTCCAAAACAAAGCTTCAAAGAATGTCTGTTACAGGAGTAATAGTTAAAGGCCTATGCTGAGGTAGGAGTAACAAATCCGAAAGCCTCTTTTTTTTTTTTTTTGGAATCCGAAAAATACTGTCTTTACCAGTGGAAATGCTTAGAGTATGTACGGTTTGCACAAAAGAAAAATGCTCTGTAGGGGAAGCAGAGGTAATGTAGTCCTCTGCATCAGAATACTACTAAGTAGATAAGGGCAAATCCAACTCATCATAAGAATCGGACAAAACCGAATCCTGGTCCAAAGATTCATAATCAAATCCAGTCCTAGGACTCTTAGAAGGGTGGTGCTGAGTAACCCTGATTAGAGTCATTAGATCCTCAGCCATTATTTGTTTTTTAGGCTTAGAGGCATGAGCATGTGGCATGGCTGTCATTTTCTAAGGCATGATTACCAATTTGGGCCTAAGGCATGATTACCAATTTGGGCCTAAGTGAAGAAGGAAGTGTCTGTTTTAATATGCCAGTCCATATGCATGAATACACCCTGATGTGCCGGTGCCTGCACATGAGCTCTGGACCCATCCAAGGTAGAGACTACCACGGGTTGCATAGTTGAAGCATCTTGCGGCCTTTTTGAGTCTGAATGGATCTCTGTATAGGCCTGTGAGTCCAAAGTAGCTGGTATGGGGCACTGTGAAAGTGACTGAGGAATTGCGACTGGCTTCGGAGAAAGGTCGGCATTTTTGGAACTCGGCCTGTCTGTCTTTAAATTTTACCTTTTTTTATTTCACTACTGGTAGTCGGATGGCTAACTGACAACATTTCTTGGATAATTAAACAGAGCAACCAAATAATTATAGGTGAAAATATACAGGTGACAGTGCACAAAAACAGCAAGGTACGTCATGGTGAGGGCCTAGGCATGGAATACAGTACGAATGAAAATCTTTGAGGTATTTGCTTTCCACGAGTAATGCAATTAACTTTTACTGACATCGTAAGGGGCAAGAAACTGTTTCCACAATGGGTTACTGAGGTTTAGTAGACTTTGGTTCTGAAACTAGAGACTGACAATTTCAGTGGTAGGCCGACCGTCACTTGCAAAATGCTTCTTTTGTGGGCACTGCACAACAAGAAATTAATGTAATGGCATCAGCTGCATGTTGTATATCCCTGACACATTGGAAGATGGGACAGCCATCGTCGCAGGACACAAGACTTAGTTAATCAGGCTGAGGGCTAGCTGGAAGCAGATAGTGTTAGTGTAATGGTTGCAACAGTGAAAACATGAGTAACGTCAGTGTGTGTATTTTTACATGTTCTCATTTTTAATTATCTTTATAGTCGACAGCAGGAGATGCAGCACGAGGCTAGCTGACTGCAGTAGATGCAGTGCGGGGCAATCGTATTTATTCTTAAAAGTGTAAGAGTTTGTTTGAACTGCAGTGGTGAAACTGAAGTTGACATTACATACACGTTTGTTTATTCACTGGAAACGGTGTGGCTTCAGCTGAAATGTTAAAGTTTTCTGTATACTGCATGTGGTTGCATGACTGTACCTGGCTAAAGAATAGCTCTTATACCATCATATAATTGAATAACAGTAGGTGATCTTCACTAATGGAAATGATAGAACATAAAAGCAAGAATACCAATCCTATTTGCATTTTCCAGTACAAGAAGAAAGTGGATGGTGAAGTATTGTCTGGATTATGGCTGCCATATCAGTTATTTGGCTTAAAGTTTAACAAAACAGGTTCTTGTACTCAACTCCTGTTGGACGACAAAGGTAATGAAATCCATTGTGTGCGTCAATGTTATGCACGGCTAATTAGCAGTGTTGACAGGGCAAAGTGACAGGGGAACCTGTGCATGGGAGTCCTTGATATTCCCTATCGTGATGTTTGATAGGGCTGTGTAGGTGGTTGACATTCAGAAACCTAACAGTAAGGCAGTTTATACTTGTGCATGATTTATCTGCTCTTATGTGGCATGTAAAGTCTGTGATGCTGTAGTAGGTGTGCTTAGTCAATAACTTACCAAATGTGCCTTGTAAGTATAGTAGTGGTAGTTGTAATTTTGACACAAATTTCTTTACTCTCTCCTTAGGTGACTGCCGCTATGCCTCAGTGTTTTGCTTACGGGTGTCGCATTAGCCGCGATAGTCTGCCACCAGGTGTGTCCTTCCATCATTTTCCCCGGGATATTAAAACGTGTACACAGTGGTTGATCAACTGTGGTACAGATGTCGGCAATGTCAATAAATTTGTCAAAGAAGAGGTGAGCAGGCCAAAGCCGCGACATTTCCTGTGCTCAAAACACTTTGAGGATAGCCAATTTGAACAGAACTATATGTACGAGCTTCTTCCGGCAGAAATGAAGCCACGGCGACCAATTCGGCGACTAATTAAAGAAGCAGTGCCTACAATTTTCTCATTTGCCAACAAAAATCAAAGGACATCGAGACTACAGCGTCTACAGCAGAAAGAACGGCGCAATGTAAGTAGATGGTCTGTGCATGATGTGTGTTAAGCATGAAAAAGTCAGACTATGCAGATGTCTGAAGTGTGCACCGGTCATGACTTATCTGAGATACAGCTTGATACTTGCAGTTTTAGATGTGGGTCAATTCAGCAAAAGACCTAGACTGCATGAACGGATGTAGACATATCTTGAGCAAACTTATAGGTACGTGACAGACTAGGGAGAGTGGACACAATGTTGATGTAACATTGAGTGTCCATAAATGGTATGAATTAGGTGTGCAGACAACTATGTAACATTTCTTAATAGTTTGACCTTTATTCTACAGCTTATAGAGGAACTTCTGAACAAACCACCAACAACCTTGCCCGAAATTGTCGATGCTGAAGCTTGTGCACAGCGTAAGGTAAGTCTATGTACTGCAATTCAGTGCACGTTATCAAGCAGTCAGTACTTCATCTTTACACATTTGATGTAAATGGTGCTTCTTGATTTGACCAAAAATTCTGTATTGCAGACTTGTAGCCATCAACAGCGAAAGAAGAAGAAAACTGCAGCAGACTCATTGGCAGAGGGTGCAGAAGGAAGTGTGTTTACACAACCAAACAGAGATTGTGATGTGGCCGTGGAACATGTTCAGGTAAGCAATAACTTCTTGCAATTAAATGAGCCCTGTAGAGGGTGCGAGTTTCACAGTGGAGGAGTATCGGTTGTCATAAGTAAAAAATGTAAAGTCATGTAGTAATTATACATTGAGTAGTGTATTGAGGTTAACAGTCGTAAAGTTAATAGCATAGCTAATAACTGTGTTGTGTTTCGGCAACTTCAGTATGGAGTTTATTTTGAAAACTATTGGCCCGTATTCTGTATGGTATTGGAGAATGTCAATTTAGGGACAGACATGCTGTAATTCTTGGGATAGACTTGCTGTAATGCAACTAATGTCCAGCACCATTAGATGTAGATGTAGAAGTTGTTTTTAGACATGCATCACAGCCTCATAAGTAATGACAATGTTTTACTTGCAGGAACCTGGTCCTGAATTGTATGAGGAAGCGGAAACCATTGAGATATACACTATGGAAATTCCGCAGTGTATTCAGAAAACGGTGGGTTGCCAAACGAAGATTCAGAAAAAAGGTTGCAGTATAGGTGTGCAAGCAAAGTGTTCAGAAGTTAAAACTCAGCGTGTGAAGATGATAGATGCAGCAGTACAGTTTCCTGAGGTGGTGTCAAAATGGACAGACCACACTTACTGCAAGCAGTCGAAGGTGGTGCAAACCGAAACAAGACAGCCTGATTCGGAGGGAGTTCACATTTTAAGTGAACTAGCCACAAGCAGCACACATATGAGTAGCTGTAGTCATCCAGTGGAAGATAGCTGCATTGCTCAAGTCAACTCGAGTGCATCAGTGCCTTTTCCAGTGATGGCTTGCAGCACGCCGAAGAAGTGTCCTCCAGAAAGCCTGCAGACAAGCATGCAAAGTGACTCCTCTATATCAAGGTGTGGAAATGATGACATTGAAATGGATCCTGACTGGTGCTACCCCTCAGACACTGTATCAACCTCTGACATGGAAGACACAGTAGAAGTGGATGAAGATGAAAGGATGATAAGTGAGCCAAAGTACATAGTGTTTGAGTCTTGCCTGGATTCACTACTGTTGAAGTTGACTTGTCCCCAATGCCAAACGCCTGCCGTGGAAATTGAAAAAAAATCTAAGATCGGTTCTTGTGTGTATGTGAAGGTATCCTGCATCAGTGGTCATAAAGTACTGGAGTGGCAAAGTCAACCAGTGTTGGGACGGATGCCCCCGGGCAACTTACTACTTGCGTCCTCTGTTCTGTTTAGTGGCAGTACATATGCCCACATTGCTCGATTCTGCGCATACCTTGGAGTCGAATTTATCAGCGAGACTACCTTCTACACTATCCAATGACAATATTTGTTCCCTGTATTACAGCATACCTGGACACAGCATCAGAATCTGTTACTGGCAAATGAAGAGGGAAAGAGATAAGGTTAGCTGGAGACGGTCGCTGCGATAGTCCTGGATATTCGGCAAAGTACTGTTGCTATAGCATGATGAATCTGGATTCAGGATACATAATCGATTTTGCAGTAGAGCAGGTTTCCATGGGAGTGACTTCTGTGGCACTGGAGAAAAAAGCGTTTAAGAGGTGCATGAATAACTTGAAGGGTAAGAATATGAAAATCAGCCTGGTGGCAACAGATAGACATCGTGGAATCGGATTTGTAATGCGCAAGGAATTCCAAGAAGTTGAACATCAGTTTGATGTATGGCATATGTCCAAAAGTTTAACTAAGAAAATAATGGAAGCGGGAAAAAGGCAGGGAAAACGTGACTTACTACGGTGGTGCCACAGCATTTCTAATCACCTTTGGTGGTGTGCAGAAACATGTGATGGGGATGGAGTACTTTTGGAAGAGAAATGGCTGTCATTGTTGTACCATGTGACAGACGTACACAGTTGGAGTGGGGCAAAGAAGTTGTCATGCTGTGAACATGAGATGCCAATCATAGACGGAGATGAAAAGAAGTGGCTTGAAGATGATGATGCGTGTCACAGTGCCCTGAAGAGGATAGTTACAAACAGAGTATTTCTAAAGGATTTGAAGCAAATAACCAAGTTCTGTCACACTGGCAACCTTGAGGTCTTCCATGCATTGCTATGCAAGTACTGCCCCAAGTTTGAGCACTTCAGTTATGCAGGGATGAAAGCTCGTGTCATACTTGCCATCATGGATCATAATGAAAACCTTCATCGTGAACAGGCTGTGGTCAAATTCCCGAACAGCACATCAGCAGCAATAGGTGAACCTAGATTCAAAGTTGTGTACCCAAAGGCAAAGCAGGAATGGGTTGCTAAACCAATATTTGAGAAGAGAAAGTTTGACTACATCTATGACTTGATGATGGAAGTGCTAAGAGCCAAACGAGGGAATTTGGAAATTGAACCCATGTCCATACCAGCCCATCCGAAGAACATCACAAAGTGTGAGTGTCCAGAGAAGAGTGCAGTGATTGCAAGACACATTTCAAGATTTGGGAAAAATAATTTGAAGCCTGGATAATGGAGTAGCATCTATCGACTGGGTGAGTACCATGTCTGAGTATTTCTCTGAGTAGATGTGTAGTTTTGAGTGCAGGGAATGAAGGTTGGTAGTACAGAACACCATTCATTATAGATGAGTAATGGATTGTTGCAGTCATTTTAGGGTCTGGCAGATGACATTGCACATATTTTACTTTCCTCGCAATGAAAACCACATTGATGATAAATTAGATTACTAAAGTGGCACCAGGGAGTGGACTTTACTGTATTGCCATGATTGTCAACCTGACTGTGCATGGTGAATGGAGCAAATGAGGGAGAGTGCCTGTGGCTGTTGATGGTAGCATAAATAATCTCCTAAGCAAGAATTTAGTAATAGTGGGCAAAGGGCAGACATAATGACCATATTTGTTTTTTGGTATTATTTCTAGTAGATTGTTTTGGGAGTAGACTCACTCTTGCTATATAGTGTCCTCATATGTATTGCTCTGTTCTGGTGTAATACCATGGTGCTTGACATGTATGAGTTTTTCTGGTGGTTGGAGACAAGTGGGCCATTCAGACTTTGAGTAACGTGTATTCTCAAAATGTGTACATGAGTCAGTGCAGTTGAATTACTTATAAACCATGCTATTAGCAGTAACTGTGGTAATACAGGTATGTGTTATGTGCTCTGGGAAGATTGATTGGTATGCTGTATATGTGAATTACATCTACCGCATACTAATTAAATTGTACGTAGTAGCGAGGTCTGAGATGAAATATTGTGCTTTGAAATTGCACTTTTGTAATCCGTGCAGTTTGGGAGTTATCAGCCACACACGTGAAGTGGTAACACTGTTGAGTTAGAGTAGTATATGTCCCTATGTCCAAGTATGTCACAATTGGTTAATGTCATCTTGAATGTACCTGTTAATGGTAGCTGATGTGAAATGATAGTAGTGTGAATTTATTGTTTAGTGAGAGTATCAAAAGCATGGACAATGGCAAGAGTTGCATGTAACGTCTCCCATTTCATTGTGGTGCTGACATTCCATTAAATATTGTATAAGACGCATATGAATATATTCTTCTGTGTATGTGTATATGTGTATGTGTATATATATATATATATATATATATATGTGTATGTGTATATATATATATGTGTATGTGTATATATATGTGTGTATGTATATGTATGTGTATATATATATATATATATATATATATATATATATATATATATATATATATATATATATATATATATATATATATATATATATATATATATATATACCAAAAATATACTTGGCTTCCTGCTGCTTTCGGGTCTATGAAAGATACTGTGTAGATACTGTGTATGTTATGCGTTTTGCGCGCTGGATGTTGGTGATGCGTCTTCTAAGTTATGTAAAGGTTGCTCCGCCTTTTTGGTTTTAAGCGTCTGTCATTAATTGCAATAGAGATGCATAACTGTTGTTGCTCTTATCCTAGTCAGCAGATGTGTATTTACTAGATTGACAATGGCTCGATGGAACTAGCATAGCTGCTGTTGGTATTCCTAAATGTTTGAACAGTGAAGTTAGTGAATTGTATCTTTCCCACCCATGAGACAATGTAAGTAAAGACAAATCATGATCTTGTGGCTTGTTTCTGAAAATACACGGAATAGTAAGAAAACTTTCCTAGTTTGGTGGCATTGTGAGGAAACTAGTTTATTGTTACTCAGTTGTTGTGTTGCAAAGGTGGAGTAGCGTGTGTATTTATCCAAAAGCCGTTGGCACTATGGGATGGCAAAGTCTATAGCTGCTTATGAACAATCTGTAGAATAGGTACTATAGTTGTTTTTCATGAAGGATGTGGATTTTAGCTGACACAGTATGTAGATGGATTGCTGATACTGTACAGTTATTGTAATATTGGTTGCATCAATCGTAATCGTCGTTGTAGGTGGTGTAGTAGCTATGAAGCTGTTGTCAGTTTGCCAGGATTCTGTATAGAAAATAGTAATCATTTTTCTTTTTATAATCTAGCAAGTGTAAATTCTATATTTAATGGCAACCAGATCAGTGCTTACAGGTAGCAAAGGACTGTGTACGTGATGCAATAATCTGAACAACTTTTGTTATTATACATGTCCGAGTTTGCTGCATGATGTGTATGGAGATATTCAGTATTTGCGTTTTTTGCTAACTGACCGGTTTGGGTTAATGAAGGCTAATATCAGTGGTATTTCATGATGAAAATTTTGCACCTGGGGATGTTTAGCTCTCATGGCTGCTGCTGTTTGTGTCCTTGTTTAATCCACAAAAGTTTTAAAGGAAAAAGAGCCATTGTAACAGGTGCGTCATCAATAGTCAGTAATTTTTTCCTTGTGTTCTACCTGATGGGTATCGTGTTTGCTGTCACCAACTCCTTGATTTTTAATTGATTTAAATGCACTGCTACTTCCATGAACACCCATGCGTGTCAGTCACAGATCTTTGGCAAAATGTCTTACCGTATACTTCACTGCCATATCCAGCGTTGCCATATTGTCTGCTTTGCAACACAGGTGATCAAACCACTCTTGAGATGATGTCTGTAATATTTTCTGTAATTGGAGCTACTTTGGGTTCTGCTGTGATGTCCTCACTCCTTGTCCTGTGTCAGTGTGCACCCTAGCAACTTTGTCAGTCGGTTCATTTTCATCACCTGTAGCTTATTCACCTATTCAACCTATACTGCCCAGGGGTCCGTACCATAAAGTAGTAAAGGTTGCATCACTGTGTTGTACACCTTAACATAATTTGTCATTCGTCTGTGATTGCCTACACCAGGTCATGTGTAACAGTCTGCTGTGTCCTACTATGGCTATAGCTTTGACATCTTCAAAAGACCCTTATCCTGAACTACCACGCCTGCTACTTGATGCAGTTTACCTGTTGCGCCATATAACCTATCTGTATTCACAAGATCATATTACATGCAATTACCTTAGATTACTGCCAATGTTGCTAGAAATTAACAGTGCAATATGCTGTCCTTTGCTGAAGTTCAACCTCAGTCTGCCTGTACTGTCATATTGTCTGTTTACAGCAGCTTGGTTATCTGTCCCCTGCAACCTGATGGCTATTGTCCATGACCAGTATGAGCTGCAGCGAGAACAGTGGTTGCTTGGGACAATGTCATAAGCATTTCTGCAAGTTAAAGACTGCACATGTGGAGTCTGTCCTACATTCCAGCTTCGTCTCAAGTATGTGTAGCACTGCAAACATTGTGCCAGTCATGCTTCATCCTTATCTGAAAAATATTTTATCTCCCATCGCACAACCACCCTCTCCAGTAGTGGCATGCAATGTATTCGGACTTTGATGCCTTTAACTCCCACAGCTGTGAGGGTCAACTTTGATTTTGTTCACTGTATTTGATTGGCAAGTTATGGCTCGTGCTGTGGGCTGTCTTTTTTACTTGCGGATGACTTTGGAGTCATGAATTCTACCCTAGTGACTCCTCCATATGAGGAATAAGTCTAGTTGCATTTGTAAATCATGGCTTGGCTCCTTTCAAGGCATTTGGCTTACAAAAGTGTGGAATGGCTTTTCCTTCCTGTTGAGCCACCCATGTGTACTCGGGCAGTAGTCAAATCCTGTTCAGTGTGCCCTGATAATGGCATTAAAGTCATCCATTATAGATCGTCATGTTCTGCTGCTTTCTCCAGTCGGTCCTGCAACAGCTCTCTGCAATGTCACAATTGGTTAATGTCATGTTGAATGTACCTGTTAGTGGTAGTTGATGTGAAATGATAGCTGGGTGAAGTTATTGGTAGTGAGAGTATGAAAAGCATGGACAATGGCAAGAGTTGCATGTAACGTCTCCCATTTCATTGTGGTGTTGACATGCATGTAACCCCCCCCCCCATTTCATAGGGGTGCTGACATGCCATTAAATGGTGTGAGACACATATCAATATATTCTTAAAATCCACACAGATGTCAATATGCAGCTGTATAACATTATCACACTAACGTCATTTTCTGTCTGCGAAATGGTGAAACCATACAACCGTAATGCTTGAAAGCTCAAGGGGATGTTTGGCAACTCGGCTGCTGAGTTACTGCTGTGATTAGTTATATTGCTGCTAATGTTTTTCACTGACTAGACCTCATCGCTATATTGATCTGCAATCGAACCAGGTGCGGAATATTTTCTTTGTATATACCAAAAAAGATACTTGCCTTGCTGCTGTGTCCGGGTCTTCGAAAGGTACTGTGTATGTTGTGTTTTGCGTGCTCGAGTATTTTCTTAGTATATACCAAAAAAATATACTTGCCTTCCTGCTGTGTCCGGGTCTTTGAAAGATACTGTGTATGTTATGTGTATTTTGTGCTGGATGTTGGTGATGCATCTTCCAAGTGATGTAAAGGTTGCTCCGCCTATTTGCTTTTAAGCACCTGTCATTAATTTCAATAGAGATGGATAACTGTTGCTCTTATCCTAGTCAGCAGATGTGTATTTACTAGACTGACAATGGCTCAATGGAACTAGCATAGCTGTGGTAGGTATTCCTAAATGTTTGAACAGTGAACTAAGTGGATTGTATCTTTCCCATGCATTACATCATGTATGTAAAGACAAATCATCTTGTGCCTTGTTTCTTAAAATACACATAGTAGTAGGAAAACTTTCCTAGTTTGGTGGCATTGTGAGGAAACTTGTTTATTTTTACTTAGTTGTGTTGCAAAGGTGGAGTAGTGTGTGGATTTATCCAAAATGCGTAGCACTCTCGGATGGTAAAGTGTATTGCTGCTTATGAACAGTGTGTCTGTAGAACAGGTACTATAGTTTTTCATGAAGAATTTGGATTTTAGCTCACACAGTAAGTAGATGGATTCCTGATACTGTACTGTTATTGTAAAAGAGGGTTGATGCATCAATCCTAATCGCCGTTGTAGGAGGTGTAGTAGCTATGAAGCTGTTGTCAGTTTCCAGGATTCTAAATTGAAAATAGTAATAATTTATCTTTTTGTAATCTAGCAAGTGTAAATTCTATATTTAATGGCAACCAGATCTGTGTTTACAGGAAGCAAAGGACTGCATACATGATTGAATAATCTGAAAAACTTTTTGTTATTATACATGTCTGTGTTTGCTGCATGATGTGGATGGAGATATTAAGTAATTGCATTTTTTGCTAACTGACCGCTTTTGCTGAATGAAGGCTAATAGCAGTGGTATTTCATGATGAAAAGTTTGTACCTGGGGATGTTTAGCTTTCATGGCTGCTGCTGTTTGTGTCCTTGTTTAATCAAAGAATGTTTAAAATGAAAAATAACACTCATTGTAACAGGTGCTTCAACAGCCAGAAATTTTTTCCTACTGTTCTACCTGATGGGTATCGTGTTTGCTGTCACCAACTCCTTGTTTTTTAATTGATTTTAATGCACTGCTGCTTCCGTGAACACAAATGCGTGTCAGTCACAGATCTTTGGCAAAATGTCTTACCGTATACTTCACTGCCAAATCCAGCGTACCATATTGTCTGTTTTTCAACACAGGTGATGAAACCACTCGAGGTGATGTCTTTAATATTTTCGGTAATTGGAGCTACTTTGGGTTCTGCTGTTATGTGCTCACTCCTTGTCCTGTGTCAGTGTGCACCCTAGCAACTTTGTCAGTTGATTCATTTTCATCACCTGTAGCTTATTCACCTGTTCAACCTATACTGCCCAGGGGTCTTTACCATAAAGTAGTGAAGGTTGCACCACTGTGTTGTACACCTTAACTTTCATATAATTTGGCTTTCTTCTGTCATTGCCTACACCAGGTAATGTATAACTGTCTGCTGTGGCCTGCTGTGGCTATAGCTTTGACATCTTCAAAAGACCCTTATCCTGAACCACCCAGCCCTGATACTTGATGCAGTTTACCTGTTGCACCATATAACCTCCTATCTGTATTCACAAATTCATATTGCATGCAATTACCTTCCATTACTGCCAATGTTACTAGAAAATAGTGCACTATGCTGTCCTTTGCTGAGGTTCAAGCTCAGTCTGCCTGTACTGTCATACTGTCTGTTTACAGCAGCTTGGTTGCTCTGTCCCCTGCAACCTGATGGCTATTGTCCATGACCAGTATGAGTAGCAGTGGGAACAGTGGTTGCTTGGGACACTGTCATAAGCATTTATACAAGTTAAAGAATGGTCATTTGGAGTCTGTCCTACTTTCCAGCATCGTCTCAAGTATGTGCATCACTGCAAACATTGTGCCATTCATGCTTCAGCCTTATCTGAATAACAATTTGTTAATCTCCCATCGCACAATCACCCTCTCCAGTAGTGGCATGCAATGTAGTCATAGTCTGATGCCTTTAACTACCACGGTTGTGGGAGTCACCTTAGCTTTTGTCCACTGTACTTTATTGGCAAGTTATGGCTCTTGCTGTGGGACAGCTGTTTCACTTCGGGATTAGTTTGGAGTCATGAATTCTACCCTACTGCATCCTCCATACTAGGAATAAGTATAGCTGTGTTTGTAAATTATGGCTTGGCTCCTTGCAAGGCATTTGGCATACAAAAGTATGGAATGTCTTCACTTTCCTGTTGAGCCACCCATGTACACAGTACAGGCAGTAGTCAAAATCCTGTTCAGTGTGCCCTGATAATGCCATTAAAGCCATCCATTATAGATGGTCATGTTCTGATGCTTTCTCCAGTCTGTCCTGCAACAGCTGTCTGCACTCTTTTCCTCACTTTCAAAACACCCTGTTGTGATGCATAGTCTGACATTATGAATACTGTCATATCATTACACTGCAGTCTGCCATGATTGAGTCACAATTGGTGATGTCCCTCACTGCTTTCGGAAGAGCAGTCACCATAATTCATACATTGCAGCCTTGTCCTCCACCAGAGTAGTATAGTGTGGATTTCAAACCAGTATAAGCAGGAATATGTCTTAGACTAGATAATGTAATGCAATCAGGAAGGTGTCAGTAGTAATACATGTATGGCAGGCCCAAAAAAGGTGCAACAGGAGCACAGGTTCAGTGAACAGCCCACAGGTACAATCTGCTACTGTCAGATGGATTTTGGATGACTGGTTTGCCCACAGTTTCAAATTGTGACTTTGAGCATGTCAGTGTAATGCCCACAGTCTGTCATGTGCAAGACTGTACTTGTTTAGCGATTTTAATTGTGTGCAAAATTTTTAGCCTTTGTATCTTGGTAAATGAGAGCAGTATACACAGAAGTACATGTTGTATGGTAACTGGAGAGCAATAGTTTAATTTGCGGACATAGAGGTAGCTATTGTGTGTGGGAGCTGGTTTGGATACATAGCTTGCATATAAGTAACAGCCAGTGATGCGTTTCCGTGCCTGTAGCAAGCAATAGTAGCCCGATTAGCAGTTATAAAAACAGTGACACCGGTGTCCTGGGAAATGTATTGTTACAGCCAGATGAGGAATTCGTACTTCCTGGTAATGCAATGTTTATTTTTAGCTTGTGTTCAGTGTAACATCCATTGATGGACGATAACTGAGTAGTGACAATATTTGTTGGTGTTGTGTGAATGTTGAAACAGTATGTAGATGTCTGGACTTGCTATGTTTGTTGCAGCTGCAGATTGAAAGTATTGTTGTAGTGGTAATGAATAGTCTGAGTATGGTGCTTGACTCCAGCTGGTGATTGTGGAAGGCTGATTACCTGCAGGTGTGTTCTGAGAGTTTTGAGATGACTGGCTAGGGCTGCAGCTGCAAGTAGCATTGTGGTGTGAATGGACCTCTGTGATGCTGGCTACCGTGAAGTGGTACAGAGGCTTGTCACAATGGTGCAATGTTGGTGAAGAACATTTGCACTTTGTAACCAAAAGCCAGCTTGTGTGGATGTCTACAGAGTGGGTAAGTATTGGTCAGCATGGATTGGTGCATAATTTAAAAGTTGAGTAATGTTTGTGAAAGTTCTCTTAACTTTTTATGACCAGGAATGAGTAACAGCTTGAGGAGACTGACCAAGAAAGTGCCGAGCTTTTCCACATCTTAAGAATGGATGAATGCTAACTAACTGATGTATTGGATGAGCTAGAAACACTTAGTCATGTCCTGGAAAGAATGACTACAACTCTGGCACCCAAAGGATTAGGTTGTGGAGTCAACATGGGATGAAGGTAAGGGGTATTATCTTTTCTATATCAGTCTTATTCGCGTAGTTGAGTAGAACTGTTTTAACGTCTCAATGTTATGAGCTGTTCTCCACGCAGGACTTTTAATTTCACTGTAATGTAAGCTATTAGATGGATGGATACAGTAAGTAGCAAATGTGCTATAAATTGTAAGGAACTGAGAGCGGACTCGATACAATTTATTTGCAATTGTGTGTCTAAAATATTTGGCTCTACTTATGTGCAACTACAGCACTGCGGTGGTGGTGCTGCTGTAGCATTGTCGCATGACAGCCAAACTTTGTCCCGTTTACTTCTCGGGTAAAGCATCATCCATGTAGAGACATGCGTGAAGGGGCGTACCTTTGTTGAAGGTTGTATCAAGGCCGGCAACTCGCCACATAAAAATCTTCGTAGACCGGAGTTCCGCTGTGGCAACGCCTAACCGAGAAAAGCCGGAAGACCCAACTTATGTGTAACCATATTTCAAGATGTAACTTGAATGACTGAGATATTAAGCTTGAGTTACTACTGACTGAGAAGGAACTTGTGAAGTCGCATGGTCAATATGCAGGGCAGTAACACTAACAATTTTAAAACTCCACAGGACAGTGGTATGAGTTGGCCAAAACTTAAGGTAGTTTATCCTTCTAAAGTAATGCTTTGGATTTCGTGGAGAAAATGTTTGTAGATGCAGGTTCAGAGGTTAAATGGTAATCTTCAAAATGTCAGTCAAGGTTTGTGATGTAGTCTGGCAGTGTTTCTATTGTTGAAATGTAAGCATGGTGATTATAAAGCCAATGGTTGGTGGTGTATTACACTCGTTACAAGATCTGTGTGTTGCCAAACAATCCAATAAGTAGGTTGATTTATGTAGGCAGCAGTGTGCTAAAACATATTTGGTATAGTGATAAAGTATGACACCACAGATTGCTTGCAGCAACTAAAAAAATAAGTTGCTGAGCAACAGTTTTGTATAGGCATTTGCCAGCTGGGTGAAGGGTTGGTACGGGTTGCAAGTACATAGTCCCATACTTTGATGAACCATGTTAAGGTGCGTGAAAATGAATGGACATAACTAGGCTGGCAAATGTGAAAAGGCCTGTGACACTATAGTAATGTAAAGGAACTTTCCATGACAGGGTTATAGTGATAAAACATTGCAGGATTTGAATAAATGCAGTTTATTGAAATAAGGAGAGGAATGAATTGTGACCAGAAGTACCACATCTGTGGATAATGTCCTTCCATGTCAGGGCTTGGTTATTATAGTGGCATTGAACAGAGTAAAAACTGACTGCTGTGTGTAATGCTGTATGGAGAGAAAGTGAATAAGTATTGCATTTTGTCTGATATAGTAAAGTCTGGACAAAGTCTGTACATGCAGTGGCCTCTGTATGATAGGTATTTATCTTGATGGCCTTTTACTAAGCATTCTTTACAATAACTGACCTGGAAGCATCACACAGCACCTACATGGTGAATGGGATGTTACAAGAGGAAAGGGTAAAGGTACAGCAGTACTTGACAGACTTGCTAAGCTGATGTACTGGGTATATTTTTAAGGAGAAATGTACAGAGTAAGCATAGCTAATTTGTTATAATGAATGGGAGGAAACTTAAATGTGTAGTGACACACTGAATGCTGACTGGTAAACTGAGGTGTAACCGTATTGACAAGTGCCTAATTTAGGATTGGGATTGTGGTTCCTTTATATGCACTTGTCCTCACAGACTATATGCTTTATGTCCACATGCAGTGTTTTACGTACAAGTAATTAAGGAATTTACAGTAGAGCAAAAATGTGAAGACCTGCATTGCTATGCTGCTGTGGACAAATTAACTACAATTACATTTTGGTGCAGCAGTGAGCATTAAAAAAAAATCCTGAAAGTAACATGGTGTTTACTGATTAATGCAAAAGTGTAATGTCCTAGAACTGTCCTATTTTTCTTCACTGCAGCAGTCAAAATGTTTGGTACCTACAGTCAACAGGAAGGCATGAGAATGTGAGATCAAAATGCTTGCAAAACAGTGCCCCATGAAGTGCTATTGAGCATGGATGGTAATTTGACAGCCTGTGGTGTAGCTAAAAAAAATGTCCCACTGTGAGAGTATGACTGGAAGAGGTAAGCAGACCATTATTCAAGACTCCTGCTGTGAAATGTCAATCACAGCCATAAGCAGCTCAAATTACCTTCAGTTCTCTGTCAGCTAGGGAGGTGGTGTGAAGGGGGAGGGGAGATGATTAGAAGAACTACAAGCCAAGGATAACAAAAGACTTAAAAAAATTAGCAAGTCTAACAAGAAGCTGCAGTAAAAAAAACTTTGAAAGTCTGTTCTTTGGAATTGCAGCTGTTTGTGGTATAATTAGCCACTGAAAAGCAACCATTGTTTGGTAAAAAGTTTGTGATTGAAGCAACAGAGTGGATGCATGCTAAGTGAATACTGTGACAGCAACTGTGGAACAGGTAAGGCTGCGTGATGTCATGGTTTTGAGACAAATACTGCATTGTGGGATAGCAGGAGGCTTAGTAAAACTTTGAAACAATTTCAACATGCTAGCCCCCATGTGGCAAGAGTATAAAATTACGTATAAAAATTTAAAAAAAAACTGTAAATGGTCCCAGAGTGCTGTTAAAATATAGGAAATATCAAAACTTGATGAAATAGACATGTTTTTTCAGTCTGTGGGTGCGGTTCTCCTTTAAGTATTAACCACCTTACATAATAAATAACAAAACATGCATGACAAAATGATATCATTAAATACAGGGAAGGTAAAGGTAAAAGGAGCCCAGCGGCATTAATGTCACCAAGGCACTTTTTATTTTTAAACACCTTTATTAAACTATCACTAAAGATATAGGCACACATACATTAGTAGAAAAGAAAACAAACCATATTAACATTTTATATATTCATTCATTATATATTACTGATATGATTTCTTTCATTTTCAGAATTATTCACTCCACCATTACACAAATGGCTCAGTTCCTGCCTTGCCAAACATTTCTCCCCTCATCCTCCTCCTGAACATTATTTTGCATGTATTGCTTCCATAAATTCCATTGATTTCTATGTAATTTGTTTCTTCATTTTTCTAAAGATCCCACTTCTGCTTCTTTTATCTCTTTTAGAATATTCAGTACTTCCATTGCAGCTGGTTTAGATTTTGACTTCCATGTTCTAGTAATTGCTTTTTATGGCAGCCAATAGCATTAAACATAGTAAGGTCTTACTATGGATAGGCAATTCAGATCTCGTGGTCAAGCTCAACATAATCATTCCCTTAAAATGTGCCCACTCATTACATTCCCAAAAAACATGCTCCCAGTTACCTCTCTCTTTCTCATCAAACTTCCATCATTTCTTAACTACCCGAGGAAAAAATTCTCTGAAGTTTGCTTAGGATATAAAAATATCTGTGCAAACACTTCCAAGCAAAACCACAAACCTTCAGGGCTTTTTTGCATCCTTGGGAGCCATTCAGATGCTCTCTCGTTGTTCCTTTGTAAGCTGCCTTTCCAATCTCTTCCCAGTCTTTTCTAATCTTCTCTGATGATTCTTATAGTTAGCATGCAATATATTATATGCTCTACTAATTATCCCTTTTTTAATAACATCTTGTTCTAGACTCAACTAAAACTCTACCAGAACTGATCTTTCACTTAGCACTCCCTTTCTCTTTGCCCATATTCTTATATCAGTCCTTGGTAAGGAAGGCAGTCTCTTACCTGCAGTCCAAACTTCTGCTTGGCCTCATCTCACTTGTATCTTTCCCCTCTTTAGTTATTTTTCCCCAGTACCTTGGTTCTCTTGCCAGTTTTCTCTAGCAAATTCCAGTCACTCTTGCTTATTTTCTATACCCCTTCTTGCAGTCACCCCTATTGGCAAAATCTCCTTTCTTTGTTTCTGTGCTGGGTTACTTCTTAGAGTACTTTTGAAAGTTTATGAATGTAATAGTCTGAATGGTTATTGTTATTTGGCTTAAGGATCTACATCCAAAATCCTACTCTCTTCTTATTTCTTAAACTTCCCCTCAATTTCATCATCATCTTTTTCCATTTTAATTTATAACTTTCTTCTTGTGTTATGCACATAAGACTTAACTGTATAGCAATAAAAAGTATCAATTCAGATCAGGTAATCCTGAACCACCTTGTTCTATGGAGAGGATCAACTTATGCCACTTAAACTCTTGCCCTCTTCCTCTCCCAAATAAATTTCTTCAACTCTTTATTAATTATTGCCCACAACACTGCCTTTGGTTGAATTTATGTCTGACCTGTATAGAAAACCAGAGGAACAAAAACATTTTCATTGCTTGTATCTTGTTGTCCATATCCATAGAGAAGTGCTTCCAGTTTCTCAGTTTTGTAGTATCTTTTGTTTAGTCTCGTCCACATATCCCTAGCTGCCATAGCTGTATCCTTTTAATACAAACACCTGAATACCTCACCTTTTATGTCCCCATAAATATGGGTATTGCTGAATCAATTCATGTATGACTACATAGTTTACCGCTGTGGCCTCTGTTTTATCTTCATTAGTTCTATATCTCAAAAAGGCTTGAAACAGTTTTAAAGTATTTCACAACACCAACATGTCATTTTCTGGATTTTATCAAGTTCAGAGCAATATTTTCTACAAATAAAGCTAACTTCTTTTGATTACCTTAACAGTTATAGCCTTGAATTTGTGAATCCCTTATTTTCTTTGCCAATGGCTCCAAATATCAAGCAAATACCAAAGGGGAAAGAGGACACCCTTGCCTGGTTCATCTGTTCAAAGGCAGTTTGTTAGAGAGAAACCCTTCCACCTTAATTGTTGCCTCTGTCCATTCATATATCCAGATTAACTCATTTATTCTATCAGGGAATGCAAATACTTCCATTTTCCTACACATAAAATCCCAGCTGACACTATCAAATACCTTCTCAGCATAAAGACCTACTAACAATAGTGGTACTTTGCTATATTTTGCTTCTCTCTGGATTATCATTGTTCTATAAATGTTGACAAATATTTGGTTTCCCTCCACAAAATGCAAATATCCATACCTATCGATTTTGGCAAAACCATTGCCATTCTCTTAGCAAACATAAATATAAACACTTTATAATCATGGTTTAAAATTGAAATCAGTCTCTATGAAGCCAGGTCTGAAGGACCTTTACCCTCTTTGAGTAATACAGCCACCCCAGCTTTTTTTCCAAGATGCTGGTGCTACCACCTGTTAAACAAAACCTTCCAGATCTTTCTCACTTTTTTCCTCCTAATCTCCAAACATCCACAGGAATACCATTTGTTCCTGTAGACTTCCCTGTTGATTGATTATATATTAGCATTTTTATCTCATCTATCATAGCTATTAATTGTTGAGCCTCATCTTCCTCTAACCTTAGCATAATTAAGTCCTCCATAAATATTTCCATTTGTGCCTTTTATTGGTTTGCATATTCATCTACTTTATACACATTTTCATAAAATTTCTGAAATATCTCTAATACTGGTATAGGATCTCTGGCTATTTTTCATGTAATAGGCACCCTAAGTTTCATGACAACCCTTCCTACTTTCTGTTACCCGAGTCTTTGTGCTAAACATTTTTATGTTCTGGAGTTGTTAACAAAAATAGTTGCTTAATTGATCTGACTTGACATTCAAAAGAATGCATTGTCGGACAGACACAATAGACGGAACCTTCACAGTTCAGAAGTCTTAAAAGGGATTAAAAGGCATGAGAGGCAGTGTGTAGAAGTTCATGAGACATAAGGGGATTGGGATTTGGTTTACAGGGTCAGTGAAAAAAAAGAAAAGTAAATCATAAAATTAATGAAAAGCATAGAGTTATCTTCCCAAAGAATGAAAATTAGATGGTAATGATCAGCTTTGATGTATATTTGGGGTCAAAAAGATGCAAACAAAATCTCTGAAGTTTGTCAGTGCTAGTTATAAAAAATATATATAAGGAATGGTGAAACAAATAAAGTACTATAATCCCAAGTGTCACTGGTCTTTAAAATCATAGTAGATGGTTATAGGAGGAATTTCTTATTTTTTGAGTAGCAGGCCTTCAATACTAGACTCTTTTTAGCCTGTAATTGATCTGGAAAATTTTGTTTAATAGTATTTTAAAGGGGAGGGGCACCAGCATTTTGGGAAAAAAAAGCTGTGGTGGCTACTTTTTCCCAAAGAGGGTAAAGACCCTTCAGACCCAGTTTCATATAGACCCATTTCAATTTTAAACCATGATTATAAAGTGTTTATATCTATGATAGTTAAAAGAATGGCAGTGGGGTCTTTGTACATGCTTAGTTTGGCTAGTAAATAATGTGTATTCTCTTAAAGAGTTCTAACTTTTTAAACTATTATTAAATTTAGAAAGAACAAGGCAAAATCTGAAGGCAAAAATCACAAATTTGTGCTAAATCAGAGCACTTGAGAGGAATGTGAAGTAGTGTTGAGTTTTTTAGCTGTGTAGAATAAATAAAGTAGAAAAATTAATTTGTAACCCTTGAGTATATGGTAGAATATGGAGGAAGCTAAGAAGGTAGAAGAGGTGAACAGTTATACTGTGTCATTACAATGGCACACAAGAATATCGTGCCACATTGTTTACGGATTGAGGCAGGGAATGGCAGTCCATGTTGGAATAATTGTAATTTTACTAAGGATGAAGTAATAAAAGTCAAAATGTTGACAAAGGGAAGTAAAGTGATGAAGTCGAGAGATAGGAAACTGCATGATTTAAGAAAGAGTAGGAACTTAAGTTTGAAAGGCAGCAAGACTGTAGTGGGAAACTACCTTATCATGTGACTATGTGCCAGTTATATGACAGGCAGACCTTTCATTTATACCTATTTTGGAGGAACATTCCTACTTTCAGGCCTGATTTAACTCTGCACATGATGTAGCTGTTTTTGAAGGTATGTTCTTATTTTCAGGCTTGATTTAACCCTTCAAACAATTTTCTGAATCCACCTCATCACACATGATTTTTGAAACTGTCTATTACATAGAAAACCCCACTACATGACCAACATACTAGCATCAGCAATAATTTAAATAAAGAGGACACACATCTTACACCTCCCTTTTTCAGTAGCAAAAAATAAATGGTCTTCTGTAGTAAAATTTTGCAATACTGTTCATTAATGTATGCAGATTTTACATTGTCTCTTTGACAATGTGCTTATATTTTTCAGACCATTTTTGTCACTCACATTTTTTAAATGTGTTTATGAGTAGCATCCTACATTCATATGTAAGTGGGAAGAGCTCTGTGCTATTTGGTACTCAGATTTTATGCTAATTATATGTTTAGATTTTTAACTGGATGTACGTACTTTTCAATGGACTTTGTTCCTATTTTTAAGTGTCTGCAGTTTGAGAGATATGATGACAAAGTGACAAAGAAACATAGTGAGAAGATGGCTGGATGTACTGGGGGAGGGGGTTATCAAGTACTTTGTGCTGCACAGAGAGCTCCTGAAGGAAAGTACGACTGGAAAAGGTAATAAAGTTATAATCTGGATAATGAATTTGCTGAAAAAAGAGCTTGCAGGGTGATAACTTGGGAGAAGGGAGGGCAAAGACGTTTGAGAGGGAATCACCAGTAAGTTGTTAAAGATGTCTGTGGCATAACCACTATAATATGGAATTTTTATGCCATGTTTCAGTAATGGAATTAAAGTTTATATGGCTGCATTTGCTGAGGACTTCAAGATTCTAACTGTGGCTTCAGAGGAAGAAAGGAATATATCGTTGAGCCCTGTCAGTGACTGATTGCCAACTCAGAATTATTGTCAAGAGATGTAAGGGGTAGCATTTTAGGAGAAAGATCCCAGAAGTATCATAGTATCATTTAAGTTGGAGGGTATGTGTGGAGAGTAAGAAACAGCTAATGATCTTGTGTGATGACTGGACCTAGATGACTCAGTTTACTGCAGAATGGCAGTGGTGATGACAGCAAACAAATCTGCAGGAGTGCGTGCGCGCGCGCGTGTGTGTGTGTGTGTGTGTGTGTGTGTGTGTGTGTGTGTGTGTGTGTGTGTGTGTGTGTAAGGGAGGGGTTGTCTGGAAGGGTAGAAATCCTATTAATTATTACTCTGTAGGTCTTTTCTCAGGTCTTAGTTGGAGTACCATGCACATTTCTGGACAATCTTCCTGAGGATGAGCATGATGCTGTTTTGTGTACCAGTACAGCACAGTACGGGAACTCTTGTATTGAGCTGTAATGACAGCCTGAGAAGTCAGGATTACACAACACAAAGGTGACAAGTAATGGGATCATGATTGGAATCTGCAGGACTTTAATGCAGTAGTAAAAAAGAGTGAAAATAAAAAGGCAAGAAAGTATTATGTGTGCTGGGGACAGCAATGGCAGCTTGAGGGAAAGCATTTCATGACTGAGACCAAAAGGTGTTTTTCAGTGAAAAAATAGTACAAATGTAACATTTCCCACTAAGTTTGGTTGTAGACTGTAAGATTTGGTGAACTGCTGTGGCATTTTGTGGAATAGATGGCCAGCTGGTCTTTTTCTGTCATTTTGTTTATACATTTGTACTTTAGTTAAGTCCACATTTTTTACCTTTTCTTAACTGGATTTGTTATGCTTTGAAGTTTTTCCACGTTAATCTTCTTTTTCCTGGGATATGAAATAGTTGGAGCTAGCTAGTTCTAAACAACAGTAGCCTTTTTAACACACTGTGATTTTGTACAACCTTTTCAATACTGCTGAAAGTAACAAGTTGGCAGCTTACTTGAATATACTTGGTGAAAGTGTGTTGAGGCTTGCATTTCCTGTTGATTTGATGCTGTGCTATAAAGGACATAAAAGCCAGAAAGAGTGTGTGTGTGTGTGTGTGTGTGTGTGTGTGTGTGTGTGTGTGTGTGTGTGTGTGTGTGTGTGTGTGTGTTGTATGTGTCTGTGCGTGTGTGTGTGCGTGTGTGAATAGTTATGTTGGGCAAAGGGCCAGCTGTCCTAGAAGCAAAGAGTAACAGGTACTTGCATTAATTTCCACAAATTATTTCAAATACTGCTTTTCTGCTCAAAACTGAAGTGCTTGCTTCAGCATTTCATGACAATATGGCTTCTGACTTAGAGATGAGGGTTGGGATGCATAGGCCCTGGTGTTCCACCTTCTTTGGAGAGGAGTGATCACCAAATTGGAGAACAGGTTTTTTTTTTTTTTTTGCTCCTCAGCTCTTAGTTGCAGGATGCAGATGGGGTAAAGCCCTATGTGTGCGTGTGTGTCTCTCTGTGTTTGTTTGGGTGCATGTTTCTGCATATGTGTATGTGTGTGTGTGTGTGTGTGTGTGTCTGGAGGGGTTCTGTATGTGTGTGTGTGTGTGAGATAACTTTACTGGAAAAAAACTTTTGACTAGTAGGGCAGTGTCAGAATAGCTTTCTCGAGACAGAAAGAATGGCATCTGAGACCAGAACCAGAAGGTTCCAAAGATTGTGAAAAAAGTGGCACAAATTTCATGCTTATACTGTAGTCAGTCTGGTGTGTAAAGTCAATGAAAATACTGAAAATGTAGAACTTTGGGCATTGGTTATTTATAGCTGCCATGCAGATCTCAATTGGTAATCAGTGCTTTTTAAATTCAGAAACCCTAACTGCAGCTGTATCCTTAACCATAAACTCTAATCCTATCCTTAATGCTAAAAAATTTATCCCAAACCTAAAATTGTAAATTTAACACTAAAACTCAGTACCTATCCCTATTCCTAAAACTCTACCCCAAACCCTAGCCTTAAAATGCAGACCCTAAAACCATATCTCCGTTCTTAATCCTGACTCTAAAACTGTATGTTTAACCCTGACCCTAAAGCTCTAATTTCTATCCCAGCCCTGAAACTTTACCTCCAAAGGATGCAGTAAAGTGAATCACTTTAGTACCTACAATGCACACTTTCCATTTAAGTAACTATGGTGGAACTTTAACCATGGCTGAAGATAAGTGCTATGTTGTCCCTTTTTTCCCTCAGAAACATCTTGAACAAGAATGGGTCACAGGCCTTATTGTCTAAAGACTATGGTTTACCGAAGCATGGAGAGGAAACAGGCCATAAAGATGTACAAAACTCAATGATTCCAGTATCACAAGTACCTCTTCTTTAGACTATTTTAGCAATACCTAGAAAAAACTTTACAAAAAACTGGAAAACGAATCCTACTATCTCATTCAATAATGAATTATCTGTTTAGCAAAATCAGTATCTAGTAATGAAATACTATAAGAATGAGAACTAAAACTGTGACACACAAAGTATTAGCTTGGGAAAATTACAAAGCTTACTAGACAAGTATTAATTATATTAGAAATGTTTTGAATTTTGTTATGGACTTTGTAAATAGGATGTACAAAGTTTCATGAGATTGTAATTATTATTTAAATGATTATTGCTTTGTTTTAAAATAAAAAAAAAAGATGTATAAAACTCTTTAGAAGAAAAGTACATCATCAGGCCTGTAGATGGTGCAATTGTGTTCAGAAATGTTAGCTTTCTGTATCAAGGACAGTCTGTACTGCACTTGATCCTCAGTGATTTAGACAGTTTTGAACCACATGACAGTTATAGCTTTGTATTTTCTGCGTAAGGTACATAGAGTTTTCTGGAACATGATTTTCTTATTGTGTCCATTGTGACTGGCTTTGTTCTGAGATGGTGAGTAGAAAACTCACAAGAAATTTAAAAAAATGTAAAAGGGAGGGGGAATGCTAGATGCACTTAATGCAGGCAGACGGCATGACTTGTTTTAGCTTTTTTTTCAGAACTTATAGCAGCTGTTAAGAACTAGAGGCAAAGCAGTGTTCTTATACTTAATTGTACTCTGCCTGAATAAAACAGTACATTTCCGTAGAGTTAAAAAAATTGAAGTAAAAATAATTTAGAGTAAATAAAAGCTCAGTTCTAGAGACACCAAAAGGGCAGTGGTTGCTGTCAGAATGTGAGCCTTTCATTTTTGAAAATAGCTAGTTCCACTTGATAAAACATTTTTTTCTCCACACAAAGAACAGCTTGGTATATTCTGTGTCATGTGCATAGTTGTCTAGTATATAAAGTTATGTCTTAAAATGGAGAAGTTACTCGTACTCAGAGTAGATACAGGTTTATGCAAAAATGTTTACCATAAATGCATGCTTAAGAATGATTAGATTTTTTTTCACCACTGTGCCTATTTGAAGACCGTAACTGAATGAATTTACTGTGTGTTAAATTGTACTTTAGTGCAAAGCATGCTTTACATATACTGGATAAGTGTCTTGCAGTCTCCACTAACCTTTGATAACCAGTGCCAAGAAACTAAAAGTCCTTGTAGCTATGAGTGCAGCAATTTATGGAGTTAGTGACTGATTATGAACATGGATGCAGGAACAGAGTTATGACTGAGTGTGTGGATAAGTAACTGAATGTATAAATGCTAAAGTGTGACAGGAAGTGACCTACTTCTTGGGTGCAGCGATGTGACACTGACTGTTTGTATGTACCAAGTCAGCTGCAGGTATGTGGTAGAAGGTGAATACTTATGAGTAGAGAAGTGTGGGAGTAAGCAACAATTGAATCCCTGAGTGGAACTGGCCAGACGTGAGTGATTTGTTGGTTGCAGGAATGCCATCCATATGTGACTTAGTGAAAATATGTACATTTTTTTGAACTATACTAAGGAATACTGGAAGACATCTTCACAACAGTAAAGACACACACGCCTGTAGATATATGTACAAAATAACACTAAAGAATAACCAAAGGCAGCGATGAAATAAAAAAAATAATTTATACTACCTTTCAAAAACACTTCAATACTGGAGGAAGTAGCAGGACATTTCAGTAATGTAAAGGGGGAGGGAACTATGAGAGTGGAAAAAAAGGACAAAAATAATAAAGGAGTTATATGCTTCACCATAAATAGAACAATTGAAAGATAGGTTGCTCGTATAGGAATGTGGGATAATGGTGGATAAAGGGACAGCAATGGGAGTGACAAAGGATACAGAGAAGGAATTTGGGGAGATAAAACACAAATGAAGACAAGCTGTCACACTTAGTACTTAAAATGTTGTCAGTGGGACTTTGTGATTAACTGGCTGTAACCAGCTATCTGGCTGATTTAAAACTACTGGATGGCAGTAGGGATACCCTCATACTGAGGATGGTCTAAGAAGGAGCAAAGCAACTACAAACCTGTTAGTGTCACTTTCTTCCCAAGGAGAACTATGATGCAAACTTATAAAGTTTAGGATGATGAAGTTCTTGATTATTGTGGCCTCACAGATAACAGATCAGGTTTCTCATAGCAGAGGTCTTGCAGGCCGTTCTTTATCTAGTCCCATGAATGGGTTGCCATAGACGTGGACATAAGAAGTCATGTGGCTGTGGAATTCAGTAACTCCTCTGATGCAACACAAAAAGGAACACAGATGGAAACAAACCACATCCAAACATCAAAAAAAACCCAATGACAGTGATAGGTGGAAAAATTTATTTTTTCTCACAGAATTTAGCACTTTCATCCAACCTGTAGTGAGTGAATGGTTAGTTACATGACTGAAGGAATATGACAGTTTGTGACTGATTGGGTGCGAGTGTATATACATGTGAATGTAGAGGAATGGCTAGGTATATGGTGTCAGAAATATGATAGTAACTAACTGAAAGAATGCACTGCTGTGACAGTGAGTGGATGAGTGAGGAGCCTGTCAGTAGATCAATGGTAGTTTTGGTGGTCTGCGAACTCTGCTTATGTATATTTAAGTTCAGGGGGTAATGGGGGTGGAGGGGGTTTGCCTCCTTACCAAAAATGATTTACTCTTAAGATTTACCAAAAGAACTTTTGGCGAAACATTGTCTGACTTTTAGCTGTCACAAATAAAGATGTCAATAGAGTAGCATGATTCTAAGTGTAGAAATAAAACTGTGTGAGAGGTGGGCATGGGTGCAGTTAGACTTGTCACTGACAGTTCTTCAATATGAGGGCAGTCTCTGCCATCATTCACTGCTAGCTCCTCAGGTGAGTCCGAAATCCAGACTTGGACATTTAAACTCATGCACACTACTTGTGTTTCCATCTCATGTGTAACACTTAAGTGAGTAACAGGCTGCAGACAACTGGCATGTGAGAAGGAGTGAAAATGTTTGGTGCGAAATTGCAACAAGAAATTAATCGATGTGTGCATGGGTACAGAAATTTGAGAGAAGGCAAGTGATTTTGTGTTCAAACAATTTAGTTTAAAAATGCGAGAATGTTTCAGAAAGAATGAATGTCAGTAATTGGGTTTGTGTATGTCTGTGCAGATATGGGCGCAGGAATCTGACGTGTTGATTAGTGCAGAAGTTTAGCAGTGAAGAACCAGTGAATGGGTAAGTCAGAATGGTTACAGGTGTACAGGACTCTGACAATGACTGACTAAACAGATGATGTGAATGAGTGCAAGTGTACTAGAGGAAGAGAATGACTTTGCATGTAAAACTTGAGCAGGCAGATGGACACAAGAATGTAAGCATGACTAGATTTTATATTGAAGTAGGTGATTGGTACCGCAATGTGACATTGCATAAGTGGATGAGTTATAGCAGGTGTACAGTCACAAGAATATGAAAGTGAAAGACTGTGTCATGTAGGTGATTGGGATCTGGTGCATGTGCATACATATGTGAGAGCGATTTACTGAGTGAATGAGATAGAGGAAGTGGATGCATGGGAACAAGAATGTCAGAGTCACTAAGTAAAAGTGATTAAGCAGATTTTGGAGTGGCACATGGACACAAATTTGACTGAGCAAGTGGTAGAAGAGTTTGAGCGACTCCATCAGTACAGCAATGGAAAAATTAGTGAGTTGTAGTGGGTTTAAGTCTATGGGAATATGAATACAACTGAATGGGTAAGTGGGTGAGTTGGAATTTCTGCTTTGGAACAGAAATATGAGAGTGGGTGAGTGGCAGAGTTGGAGAGGGGGAATAAAAATGTGAGAATGACCTGAGTGGGTGAGCAGGAGTGGGTGCATGGGTACATAAATATGAGTAAGAGATTTAGAGTGTTTGCACAGGTTAGAGGAACAAGAATGTGACTAAGTAACTGTTTGTAAAGGAATGTGAAAGATATCGAGTGAGTGTGCAGGTATTGTAACATGACAGTGATTTAAATGAGTAGGTAAACTGAGTGTGTGCAAAAGTACATACAGGAATGAGAGGGTGATGGAACGGTAGAGTTGGGTACATTTACTTGAGAGTGACTCAGCAATTGAGTGATTCAGAGTGGTTGTGTAGGTACAGTAATGTGACCGGCTGAATGTGTGGAGGGGTTATTGATTGGAGTTTGTGCAGTGGTACAAGATGGTGAGACTTGCTCAGTGAATGGGTGAGATAAGGTGGATGAATGGGTATAGGAATATGAGATTGGCTGAAAGCGCTTTAGTTGGTTTACTTTTGAATTAATGAGTACAGTAATGTGATAGTGACAGAGAGTGAGCTTGAGCATGTGGATAACAACAGGAATATGAGAGTGACTAAGTAAACAGGTGAGTGGGTAAACTGAAATGAGCGACACCTTAGAAGAATCTGAAATGATTTATTGAGTGAATGGGTGAGATGTTCACCATATTGATCATTGCATCAGTAGCCCAAGCTATATTGGTTATATCCTGCAAGGGCTATAACAACTGGACAGGTTCCAGAGCTTCAGGGCACCTTCCACATGTCCAAACTGTTAAGTCAGCTTGAGCTAAACTGACTAAAAGACAGGTTGAGCACCAAGCCCTTCAAAGCATTACTACAAATGGAGAGACCTCCTCTGAAGACTTTTGAGGATCAACGGTCAGCTTGTCTGTTCCATTGCTGTGCAGATATGTTCCCTTAGGGGAAGAAAACTTACACATATTATTTTTATTGTTTAAACTTACTTTCCTGTTTAGGAAAGTATTTTTAAGCAAGGAATACATGTTTTTATTGACTGTTACATGATGTTACTGTACTTTTAAGCATGAGCACACTGTCACTGGCAATCTAAAAGTTAGTTTAAACATTCTGTTTTTTTTTCTTTGAAGAAACTATGTTTAAATTACTTTTGGGGGCTAATAAAGTATATTAGAGTGGTTTTTATTGTGGTTTAACTGAGAAAAGGTACTTTTAACTACTTTTTAAATTTTACTGGATTATGTTGCGCTTTGTTCCTTTGGGAAAAGAGCACCATTTTCGGCTTGACCATCAAACAAGCTACCAGTCCCACAGTTGGTCTGTCTTAAAGCCACATAAAGAAACTGTTAACTCAACAGCTTTTGCCACCACAGCATGGTAGCAATTTGTCTCAACCACAGGTGGGTGACTATGCTTTGCCCAAAGCTGGATCCTCAGACCACTCATATTTTTCTCCAGATCCCTTTGCTGTTGTCTATACAGCCACTATGGATCAGAGGTTAGCCACGTCTTCTGTGGCTGTCAGGGGCCTGGCAGTGGAAAGGGAAAGCCACTCTTGTTTGCCTTCAGAGAAGGGGCAAGGAAGGTGCCCCTGATTAGCCAGAATGTTTTACTCATCCCCGTGGAAGCTGCTTCTGTTATTAATAATCCTATTTGCCACAACTTTCCTGTCAAAAAGAAACAGAAAACTACACATTTATAATTTCCTGCACCAATTCTACTGGACTGCAGTAAGATAAAGTCTGGCTTAGTATTTTGTACAGGCTATTGAGTCTTCATTTCAGGTGGTTTATGTTAAAACAAAAAGGGATTCCCCCTTTCCTGAAAGATTTAAGAAACTGAATCTGGAGAGGAATATGATGGTACAGATATTTTTTCTCTTCAGCTTTCTGATTCAGACTCAGGGTAGATGGCATGGTATCCAAATCTCCCTGTGCAGTGTTCTCTTTCTCTGAGACTATTTCCAGAATGTGATGGTGTGTGGGAGAACACAGGTTTCTCAGTCCGACAGAAAATACAGTATGTTACAAATTGAATTCCTTGACCCTCCACCCATCCCCCTGTGCTGTCAGCATTGGAGAGTATGTTTGTCACAAGCTGTTCTTTCCTTTTCAGCCAGCCTACCTAAGAACACAGACAGAATGTACAAAGTTTCTTAGTTTTTCAAAGTTGTGTACACTCATCCCAGACTTGACCCAGCATCTATAGCTTTAGTTAATTCAGCTGCTGCCAAGCATGTTGTTAATTCTATTCCTTCCACTTCAGTCAAGGATGGTAAAACAGTTGATACGTTTGGGGAAAAGTGTATGCTTCTGCAGCTTTAATTTTTTGAATTTTGAATTGTCAGGCAAATATGTTAAAGGTTATTTTGACTAATTATGAAAGTATGAGGAATGTTTTACCTCCAATTCCCCCTGTAAGGAAAAATTTGCTTTGTGTGGTTTTGTTTCTTTGATTTCTCAGCTCACTGTTCATTGTTTAAAGTGTGTACAAGAGCCTGTAGATACTAAATCCAGGGCTGTTGCCGCTTGCACTGTGTTGAAGATGTTTACCTACTTGTGTTCTCATGACATCCCAAGTGAGATTGTAATTCTCCTTTGGGTAGAGTTTTAGTTTTTGGACCCTCTGTTGCAGATATAAAAAATCTGATGAGAGAGGTAAGCTGATGCAGGGAATCTTTTAGATTTTTCGTCTACCTTACCCAAATTTTCTAAAGGATTTTCTGTTCCATCATCTGATTTTGACAAGAAACAAAATAAACAGCCTTAGCAAAATGCTATTACGCCGATATTTAAAAAGCAGTGGCATGGTGGTCCTAAAAAGAAAGTAGGTCCTCCCCTGAAAAATGGATAGTCAAATAAGGTAGAATGCCTATATAAGGGATGTGCCCCCCCCCCCCCCCCCGGCAGTCTGTTATCCCTTCCAGAAAGCCTGACTCTCCATTTCTCTCCTTGATAACAGATTGTTTTAGATAAATGGGCTAAGTCATCAAAGTTACAAATAGCAATGGGAAGAATTCATCCATCCCATGGAATTATTCCACATCCACCAGACCAAAGCCTTCTATTCCTTCCTGTATTATAATACATGCTGCTGGGGGGGGAGTAATATAAGCAATTCCTGCATCTCAGTTGGGAAAAAGTTTTTATTCAAGAATGTCTTGGTGCAAAAAAAGAAAATGCCTGGAGACCATTTCTGTACCCTTTTCCGATAAATCAGTGTGTGACAGTGCCCAAGTTCACAGTGCTTTCACTCCACAACCTATTTATTTCCCCTTCTTCCTCATTTTGATTTTTTTGGTAACCTTAGATTTAAAAAAATGCTTATCGCATTCCTGTTCATCCAGATTTTAGGCGTTTCTTAAGGGTTTTATGTATCTGGATCACATTATTAGTTCTCTACCTTACCCTTTTGGCTATGCACTTCTACAAGAGTATTCACAAAGTGTCTAGCTCCTGTCATATCCCACTGCAAGCTAGAAGGCATCCACATTTTTCAGAGTCTTTTTAGTGTCTGTCACTTGGGTGAGAGATCTCCTATGTAGGTTTGGATTCTAAGATAATAATCAAAAGTGTTTTTTGACTCCATCACACAGGATTGTGTTTCTGGGATGTCCGCTAGATACCTCAGTACACAGAGCATTTCTTCCACAGGTAAAATAGATCTATATTTAGAGCTATTTCAGGGATTTTCCACTCAGAATTTGGTCACTGCAAGGGAGTACATCATGATTCTGGGTCTCAGGTGTCTATGATTCTCATCATACTTCTGGCAAGACTCCACAACAGAAAGATACAGTAGTATTTGAAGTCTTTTTGGTCCCAGCACCAGCTCCCATTATTTTTTCAGATTCCAGCTCTGGGATTTGTGAGAAGAGAAATAACTTGGTAGAGACATCGGATATCTCTTAATCCAGGTCTTCCCTTCTCCACTCCTACTTCAAAGCAGTCAGTCACCATAGATGTCTCAAAATTTTGCCTGAAGAGCAGTATAAAGAGGGATACAAGTCAAAATATTGGGGACAACAAAGACAGACACAAGTGCATAAACATACAAGTGATGCTTGCCCTTATCAAGGTACTCAACTCTCTGAATCATGTCTGGTCCCCAGGACCACTTCAAGTTGTTACAGACAGTACCACAGTGATGTGGTACATAAACAACTAAGGGGGAACTGGATCTTATCCCTTATGCAGGCAAACCTTATTAACACTGGATATAGCTTTACAGCACAGACTCACTCTACAGGCTTCCTACATTCCATCAGAGAAAAACTGTGTGGCAGACAAGCTGAGCAGGATAAAGGCAGACCCTCATGAATGGAAACCAGGTCAGAAGGTCTTCCAAGATTTGACCCATCTGTGGGAAGATCCTCAGGTAGAACAATTGGCTAGCAAAATTCTGCTCCGTTACTCCATGCAAGAAGGCCTGGAAGACAGATGTCTTTCCTTTTCCATGGAATATTCCTGTATACTTTTCCACCATTTCCTCTGATATCCAGGATACTTCTAAAGATTCAGAAAGAATCCCCATGATCACTGTGGTGACGCCCTTCTGGCCAAGGCAACAGTGGCTCTCTCTTCTTTTAGACTTGACCAAGTTTAAAACC